>NC_073693.1:29850668-30148168 GCF_029784155.1 Uranotaenia lowii
CTTGGGCCTACCCCGACTGCAACAGTTTTAGTATAATAGCACTGCCTTGAGCCCAACTCGACTAGTGCTTGAGCCACATGTTGGCCAGTTCATTTCCTTGCTAAAATCTTATTCTCACCATGATTAAGCAGGTAAGCATCATTGTTTCGCCCATTCCACCGCAAGTATTGACGCAACACGTAGCCCACTAAACACATTCGGCTCCGATCCTTTTTCGGAACTGTGGTAAGCCGATCTGACTTCGCCTGTCAATCAGGCAACACTGCGACGCCGATGCGACCGTAGGCGCCGCCACCGCAACCCGACATCGAACCGATTGCGACGAAAACAACAAATCGTACATTTCTCCGTTGGACGTGAAGGTGTGTGACACGCTGGGCGGTTTTCTCCCGAGTTGGTGCTGGACCTAACGAGCACAGGAACCCCATATTCGACGACGGACCATCTCCGGTACTGCAACACTTTTGTTGCTGCATCGCCACCGGCATCGCCAGGCACCTTAACAAAATGTAGCACTGTGACAGACTTGAGCGCATCATCTGCTTGGACACTGCACACTATCTTCGCAACTGGTTTTGGCATTTCCATATTCGGCCACTACCCCTCCCTCGGACAAAAAAAAAACAAACTAAACTCTCTTCGAGGGTAGAGGTTGTACTCCTGGCACGGATCGCCAATATGATATTCTGACCTTTACCGGCCGACAGCTTTCTCCAGACTGAGGCAGGCTCCTAACAGTCCTAGCTTTTTATACACGCTATTTTTTTTAAACTCAAAATTAAGTAGTTTTGGTTCAAAACAGCACTTCGGTGGCATCCCTCAACTTTGAGTTTGACTGGGCAATAGCAAAACTAAGTTCTGATAGGCATACTCAATACTAAGTTCGGCAGCCGAACTCGAATTTATCCTTTTTTTTCGAGGGTAGCTTATTTTCAGGGAATTAAAGGATCCCGCATAATCAATTACAATATATAGAGAATATTCTATATTGTCTCTAAACGTTATCGTTTATTGTAAAGTGAACAGTATATGTACAATAACACAGACCATATTAACAATCTGTATTATGATTATCTGTTAAAGTACCATATGGGGAAAGGGCTGTTAAGCATGTTTACCATTCAAAAAGAGCGATTTTTTCGAACAAATATTTCATGCTACATTATTGGATACGGTTAAAATATCATCCACTTTTGGCGAGCAAAACAATCTACCTGAATGTTCTAGCTACGTTGGAATACAAAATCATAGATTTCATCAACTTCAATGGATATAGTTTGCTTATAGTAGTTTGTAGTAAAAATAACGCTCAATCATACGTTCCGCATATTGTAAAATATTTTTAAAAAGAGCTTCCCTGTACCATAACCAATATAGTTCCAATTCTTTCCCACAAAAAATAAAATAAAATTAAAAAATTTAAATGTTGAGATTTTTATTTTTTATTTCTGATATTATACATGGATTATACAATCTTACCTATTTGTGCAGATCTGCATTGTTCAGCCTTTCAGTAGATTTTTTTTCCGCTCTCCGCTCAGCAGAGATCTTTGTTTCTGTAATTTCATTAGTTTTATTTAATCTCACTAGTTTTTATCGATAATATAATATAGTTTTACTTACTTTTCGCGTTCTGTGTGTTTTTCTCAGCGTGATTCTTTTTTTTCGGAGCCATTTTGAACACAGTTTTCAGTTCCGAACCTGGCGTGGGGTTGCCGACACAAATTTTAACGAAGTGAAGTGAAAATTAGCAGATGCTGAACCCAAGAGCGAAAAAATGCATAAGCTCACAACTACATCTTAAAATAACAATATTAGTTATTATCCGCAAGAGGTGAAATGATAACGACTTGTCTAACTCATACAATGTTGTCAATGTTGTTTTTTTTTTAATTTAATGTCTAATGCTAAGAAAATATAAGGAAACTTTGTCGTACACTGTTAGAGTCCTGGATAAGGTCCAGAGACAATATTCAAAGGTTGCAAATTTTTATTCTCTTATTATACTATACACAGAAAAAAAATCTGAATCCTTAACAACACTGAAATTGAAAACCTGTATCATTACATGACATGGAATGCGATTTATTGATGTAAATTTACAAATTAAAAAAAGTTGAATCCTTAACAGCACTGAATTCGTATGACACAAATATTACTTGACACGGAACGCGATTATTTGATGTAAATTTACATCATATATGATGTAAATAAAAAGAAGCATCACATACGACGGAATTTTCAGTGCGAATTAAATATTACACGTCTTTAATATTTTACATGTCTTTAAATTTTACACGTCTTTTGAAGTTTACAGACGTGGAATATTCAACTCGCACTGAAAATCCCATCATATGTGATGCTTCGTTTTTGTTACATCATATGTGATGTAATAATATAGAAATTTCTTCAAATTACACGACATGGAATGTGATGAGGACATTGAATTTTCAATTTAATACGATCAGCCAAATTTAAACAAAGTGTCAAGTCAAGGTCGTGCACCAAAAAGTATTTTTTAAGCAGTTTTTCCGCGATTAAAGTTCCCAGAGATCTTCGTGAAGCAGGAAGCGGTTCTTCCTGCTCAAGTTATTCAACTTTGGATCCGGTCTTCGAGAAAAAATAAAAGTGTGAATGTGACTCCTAATATAAAAAATTGTGAGATTAAAAAAATCATTGTCACCAAATGAAATAAATTAAATTAATTATAAAAAGGTTTTATTTTTATTATGACATGAGATAATTACATTATTGAATCAAAAATATCAATAAATAAAACAAAACAGATTCCAATTGGAAGATTTTCTTCCAATATTCTGTGGTTTTATAATTTACATCATTTTTATTTTACATGTTGCCATATTTTACATCTTTTTTTATTTTACACGTTGCAACATTTAACTGGCGTGTAATTTCCAACTAGCACTGAAAAGTCCGGCATATATGATGCTTCTTTTTATTTACATCACATGTGATGTGATTTTAAAGATTTTTTTCGTTGTGTGTACTTACTAAATCATATATCATATTGTCACTGTCACTGATACGATCCTGTCATAATTTATTGAGGTAATAAAATTTTGAACATGTATAATGAAATGATACTTGGAAGATATTTCATACTGGTACTGCTACCAATATATTAAGTTAATAGTTAGTACTATATCCCCAACTGTTTTTAATTATGCGGGATGATTTAAATTTCTTGTACCCGGATGTTGCTGTTCCGGTACATTGCATTGCAATTACAGAGCGGTGGAAAGTTTTGACACTCCCGGTCAAAGAAAACTTCCGGATGTTACTTCCCACGGGAAGTAAACAACATCCGGAAGTTTCCGGACATTCCAAGCCGCTCACCATATGATGACAATGACAGACAGAATTTTACGCTGACACGGTGAACATGCATTCCATTATGAATTTCCTTCATAGTCTTCCGGTAATTGTTCCGGAACGACAAAATTTTGCGACGTGTTCGTTAGTTGCTGCTCCGGTTCGGACTGAACTCGCTAAGTGTTTTCAGTCCATCAAAGAGAGTTCAATTTTTAGTTCATAAGGTCGAACTCAGCTTTGATCCCTCGCCGAAGGAAAAAAAGGGATCAATTTTGAGTTCGCAGTTCGAACTCCGTTTTGGTCCATCGCAAGGAGGAAAAATGGTACTTAACTTTAAGTTCATAGAATCGAACTATGTTTTGAACCCCGGTCATACTTAATTTTGAGTTAAAAAAAAGAGCGTGTAGCTTTTAATACCCGTCCTTCACTCTTCTGATCGCGTGAGTTTATACTCTTTTTCAGGATGCCACAGTAACATTATGAGTTTTAGCTGTATTATTACCCATTCTCAAAATACAGCTTGTGTTTTGATGACCGAATGCTGCTTCCATCGTTTGATTCCATCCAAAAACATCCGTTAACGTTAATTACTCTGGATGTTGATGCAATTCATGCATCACGAATCGCTCGATACTTTCAGGTGTCAAACTCAAGCAAATAGGGTGGTTAAACAAGCGTATGGGATTGGATTTTAAGAGTTTTCCGAAAAAATGTTCCTTCCACGAGATAAGAGAGATCTCCAGGAACGTATAGGCCAACAACAAACTGTGGGCATAAAGGCGTTTACGGTTAGGACCCACGATGAATCGGACCTTTTCGTTCACCAAATTGGTGACAATTATAGTATTTTTGTCGGTTTAAGCTGGCAATGTGTAAATTTAACACAAAATAGGGCAAATCAAACTCAACATACATTATTCGAAAAAATAAGGCAGATTTCGGAAGCGATATGAAACAGAAGTGTTTGTTTATCTCAAATTTTAAGTTGATTGTGACGAGTGTGAAAAAAAGGGGAAACACCCAACCTGTATACATATCTCAGGTGGCGATGAAAATCCCGTGCTAATTAAGTGTTAGGCATTGTAACCATGACAATTCGTGACGTCAGTTGCATTTTCAAACAAACAACCATCATCGCTGTACCAGCGAAAACTATAGAGAAAAAATCATAGCCAACTGCTGTTCACGATTCTCGCCTAGGATACATAAACATATTATAAACATCCTGGTAAGAGTGACGTAGGTTTTGTTTACCTTTGTACTTTTTGAATAACGAGTTCTGTGAATAGTGTGCGTGTTTGCTCGTCACCTTTCTTTGTACCTTATTGGTAAACACCAAAGTTTTTTTTCATGATTGCGATACGGAAATTGGTGATGGATTTCGTGTTTTTATAGGTAATTTAAAAGCGGTTTCGATTAAAATTGCGTTATAAGATAATTTAAAGCAGACGCTACAATCTTATCCACCAGATTATTGAAAGAAGTGCTTTGAATCAATAAAAAAAAACTGGAAAAATGAATCAGTGCCGTCTATGCCTAGGACTGGTTCTGGTGGTTCCGGATAACAACATCCAAAGCCTGAAACCCAAACTGGAAACGGTATTTTCATTCGAGGTATGTATCTGTTTAGAATAAAGAGCTGAACTTGAAGATGCAGCTTCCAACAATTTTATATGAAGTTATTCAATATTCACTATTTATCATTGTAGATTCTACCCCATCAGGCCCTATCGGCAGCCGTATGTGAAGAATGTGTTGAAAAAATTGGATGTTTTTACAAATACGCCATCAAAGTTAAAGACAACCAATTCACACTGTTTGAAGCTCTAGCTAAAAACTTGCCATCGATTCAGTTGTCTGTGCTGCGCAATCAACCTTCATTGGAAACTACTGATCCCTTTCCCGGTCCCAGCAAATTTCAGCAGTTTGTACGACCTCAACAGCGGATATCAAAAATGGTCAAAAATGTAAAAAGAAAAATTTTGTCGTTTGACGCCGACAAAGTCTCCGCACATCTTAATATGAAATGTGCTATCTGCAAGGTTGATCAATTGAATTTCAACAGTCTTATCAACCACATTAGACGAGTACATGGCCAAAGGGGATATATTTCCTGTTGTTCTAAAAAACTGATCACCAAGACTATGGCAATGAGGCATTTGTTAACGCATAATCCAAAGCTTTTGAAACGTCCCGGCATTGGCTTGAATAAATTAAATGAAACCTTCAAGAAAATGTGGCCATTGTTTGTCAAAGATCTTCAGGACTACAAGGGGGATATGCCCAACCTCAATGAAGCATGCAATGGCAATCTAGAAGAACGGAAAAAAATGTTAGAAGCGCAGGATTTTCTCATTGACAAACTCTTTGATCTTGATTGCGATGTTTGTGATAAAAAATTATCAAATCAAACAGATCGACAAGATCACTTCAAAACCAAGCATCCCGATGTTAAATATTTCATAAAATGTTGTGGAAAACAATTCGATATGCAACGTTCGAAGATAATAGCACACATGATAAACCACCGTCGAAGATCGATTGCAGGAGATTCGATACAGAATCCTCCAGAATATGGAAAAGATAGCTTCCCCATATCGAATGAAGCGTATTGCGACGAATCCGAGACGGTCAGTGCTGAGCCGTTAGATTTAGAAAATACACTTGAGTTGGATTCGGACGCACTAGAAGATTCAGAGGACGTTCCGGAGTATACGGAGTGCGGTCGGTCGAAAAACGGGAAAATATCTTTCGATCACGATTTGATTGCTGCTAATTTGAATATGAAGTGTTTCTATTGTGAAAAGGATCAACACAACTTGGAAAACCTTTGGGAACACATAAAAATAGTACACCAACGAAGAAGGGTGATCAGTTGTTGTGGAAAGACAATAAAAACAAGGATGGGGATAATGAAGCACTTAGCAAAGCATACAAAGCAGA
Source organism: Uranotaenia lowii (assembly GCF_029784155.1). NCBI lineage: Eukaryota > Metazoa > Arthropoda > Insecta > Diptera > Culicidae > Uranotaenia > Uranotaenia lowii. The sequence continues at coordinate 29,856,945 of NC_073693.1, forward strand.
AAAATTCTGACAACACGTACTGGCAGGATGCTTACGAGCCAATGTGGACTCTTTTTGCAAAGGAACTAGAAGAATATGATGGAATAATGCCAGATATGGCTTTGGCTTATGAAGGCAATCCTACAGAAAGAAGGAAAGTATTCTATGCCCACGATTTCCTTATTGATTTATTATTCAATTTGGACTGCGATTTGTGTAATACTAAATTGGAAACTCAGGATGAACGAAGGAAACATTTTAAAGCGGACCATCCAGACACAACGTATTTTATATCGTGCTGCGGAAAACGATACGCCCACAGGTTATCCATAATGAATCATATGTCAAAACATAGACGTAATGACACTTATGAAAAGGAACAAGAAAACGACGTTAACTTGGAGGATGAACAGCCAATGAACACTTTGCTAACCGGTGGTTTTGAAGATAATTCTCGAGATCCGATAAAAGTGGACTACGAGACAGAAGAGTTCGATTTAAACCCATTATTCGAAGATATAGCGATTAAAATTGAGCCCATTGAAATGAGTGATTCAAATGAAGAAAACACACCTTCTCTTGATTCTTTTGAATCAGACATCGAGAAGTATCTAGACATGAAGTGCGATATCTGCAACGAAGATCAATCCAACTACGAACAACTTAAGCAACATTTTCAAATGAAACACAATCTACCTTGTTATATTGTATGTTGTGGAACCAAGCTATATTCACATATTATGATTTCCGGACACGCCATGAAACATCTCTCCAGGGAGAAGGGAAATGAATTACTCCACTCTCAACAATCTGAATACTATTCCACTATGCTAACAGATTTTAAGGTCATTCTTAAAAATTACACAGACAGCTTACCAAACATTGAACGAGCAATGACCGGGGACGAAACGGAAGTGGACAAGCTTCAGAAAGCTCAAGAATTTTTAGTTGAGTACTTGTTCAACACCAAATGTGAGTTGTGTGAATATCAGTGTGAAAGTATTTCTGAACGAAAAACTCATTTTGCCGAAAAACATCCGGAGGAAAAATACTTTTCCTCATGCTGTGGCCAACGTTTCCATTTTCCAATTAGTGAGATGATACATCTCAACCAACACTGGAAACCTTTACAAGTTGTTGAGTCTGAAATGAGCGAAGAAATTCCGTCGCCCGGAACATCTCCAGGGACAATTAAAAAAAGAGTTATAAAATGCTTTCGCTGTAATTTTGAAGCTCAAAACCACATTGTCCTGAGGAACCATTTCAACCAGAACCCATTATGCTCAAAGGGCATAAAATGTTGCAGTAGAATAATTACAAAGAGAACTATATTCAAACACCTGCGATCCGAGCATAAACATGGAGATTATTTTATCTGTCACGTTTGCCAAAAACAATTCACCGGCTACAAAAATCTGGAAATTCACTATCAGCGAACCCATGATAAAAATGAAGGTGAAGAACCAGAAGAATATCCATGCACCGCTTGTCACAAAATGTTCCCTACTGAGCAACGTTTAAAGAATCACATAAGGGGTCATGAAAAAATGGATTGCGAAATATGTGGTCTGTCGTATACTCGATTCGCTTTGAAAAACCACATTCTAAATAAGCATAAACAAGGTAAAGAGATGCAATGCGAACACTGCGATAAAGTGTACTATACAAAATATCGTATGAACTTCCATCTTAAACAGTCCCATCGAGCGATCTACCAGAAGTCTTTGCTGGATTCAACATCTTGATTTTATCGGTGATGAACATCCGTTCGAAATGTTTGTAGATGTAAATACATAATCGTTCAAAATATCATGTGTCTTGTTCAAGCTACTAATGCATGTAATAGATATAAGGATACATATATTGTAGTTAGACTACTTTATATCTCTATAGAGACTATACTTATATACTTATTATCGTTCTGCCAATGAATGGCTTTAGAAATTGCTTCTAAAATGACAAAAAATAAAACAAATTTATTTTTCAATTTTGTTTGATTTAGGGGGAAGTCGTCTATGGCCGGACATCGCCTATGGCCGGACAACATAGATTTTTCGAAAACACAATATCCTAATAATGTTTTAACATCATACAAATAAAGTCAATAGTAGCCTGATATGGTGTAAAAAATATGGTAATCCAATCTGAAAAAGTAAACCAATGATAGGCATCTAAACCTTTTGCCTAGTAGTTTGGAGAGGATCGCCTAAACTTTGCATTTGTATTGTGGTCAGTTTTTTCGGCTTGTAAAATTTGAATTGCACATGAACGACATCGTTGATTGGTTATCTTTCGACTACAGTTGATATAAGATAACAAAACCGAAGTTCAAACGAAATTTTAGGAAAATTTAAAAAAATGCGATTTCTCTATGACCGGACACCAAATTGTTGTCTTTGACCGGACAAGAAAATATTCAAGATTATAGATAATTTCAACTTGAAACTTTCATTTTTTCATCTCTATAGCACCCTCAAATGGTTAGCAGAAGATAAGGATTCAATATCGAAACTATTTTGGTTCTCTGAGAAACTTTCAATTTTTCTGTCCGGTCATAGACAATTTTTCTTTAGTTTTTTTCAAAACAAATGTTTCATTCTGGTTTGTCAAAAAAACTTTTATGACTGGCTTCATAGAACGTTTAGTATTAAAAAACACATATTAACAAGACCTGTGCAAGTGATTTCAGTCATTTTGCTACGTTTTTGTGCCATTGGTGACATTTTTGGTGAAGTAATTCGTAGTGTCCGGCCATAGACAACACTTTTGGAAATGAGTGAAAACTAACATGAAATGATTTGTCTTACCACATGAATATGTTGTAAATTATTTTTTTTCTAATATAGTTAAGTGATCATAATATTGATACTCTTCAAATCAGTAGAGGAACCAATATTTACAAAAATCTATTTTTGAACTTATTGCTTAAAAACCTTAAGTGTCCGGTAGTAGACAACATCCCCCTATATTATATCTAAAATTTGCTACCCCTACCTCGATACCTCAAATTAAGTAAGTTGAATAAACAGATGATTCTTTTTTTGTGGAATTTGAAATTGGTTTGGCTCAATGTACGCAAATCAGAACGAAAGAAGCGTTAATTTTGCCGTTTAATAGTTTCAACGAATGTTAAAGTAAAAGTTATTTATCATAAAACGAATCAATGTCGGCTTTGTCTAAGCATTATTCTGGTAAACCAGAAGGACAATAATTATAGCTTGAAGGAGCAGATGAAAACTATTTTCACTTTCGAAGTAAGTACCTTTTGAGAAATTAGTAAACCCTCTCGATTTCATTGCTTGTTCTGGTTATCAACTTCCTAGGTCTTGGTCTTTTCCTAGATCTTTCATGTTTTTGGATGACTGTTCGAGTACTTGGGCCTGGAACAACAAGAGGGGAGCATGCTGTAAGCAGAAGCCTACGCCAACATGTTACCGGACCTTCACCAAACATTACTTAGGCGTTCAATGGGGACGGACAGGAAAACAATATATTATAGTAATATAATTCATCTGTGATATAATATACTCTATTTGTGAAATGAAACACCTCGAAAGCAGATTCTGCTAATGGTTACAGGATTGTTTTAGTTGAATAAACAACATGGAGCTTACTGATTTTGGCTTTATTTTATTTTTTCTGCGAAAGAAAGCCATCTGTGCAAAACAAGTGTACATACATTGCAGCACAAATCAATCGCATATAAGGTTCACATTTACACTATAATCAAGAAATTCATCCATCTATAATTAAAATGCCTTTGCATAGTGACTTACCATGCAATCTGGTGAAGCGCGTTCGAATGCAAAACAATGCATCGGGAATAGGATGCAAGGATCAAAAACGATATCAAAAACTATCTTTGATATCGGTGTAATCTTATTTCTTAATCTCACCTAGAAGCCACTAGTTCACTAATGCGGCAAAGGAGAAACAGTTAGTTCAATATTTATGTTTTTTGTGCTTTTCTATTCTGCTGGTGCCGCTGCTGCTCAGCCCACTACTGCTACCTCCGGTGGCAGCGCTATATCGATAGCTGTCTCTGCTGGACGAACCTCGCGGTGAGGGGGATCTAAAATAGAAATGAATTGTTGGTTTCAACGTATGACGAAACGAGTCTTACATATTTCAAAATTATTGGTGTACCATCAAATATTGTTATTGTTATTGTTATTTACAATGAACTAATACAAGCTGTAGTTCAATCCATGATTGATTGAATGAATTTTTAAATAAAACACACGCTAACCATGCAAGTTGTGAATATTTTGCAACTAATTTTTTTTTTCAAGTCCAATACACAAAATTTTTTAGTCACAATATAAGGCCGGAATAAATATAAATTTCTTCTTTTGTCACCCCCCTTCGAAATTTCCAAAAAAAAAAAAACGAAAGGGGGAAATATAATAAAGTTTGAAGTGTTTTAAGAAAATTTTGAAAAGTTTATGAAATATCCAAAAGAATACAAAATACAATATTTTGAATATTTTCCTGATATTTCCACATCCATTCCTATCGGCAAAAATAATACTGAAATACTTTCACGTGAAAAAAGTATACCTATAGGTAAATGGATTTAACGATGTTATCGATAGTGACGAAGCGGCTTGAATAAGCCACGAAAAACCTTTATTCCTTATTTGCTTTGATGTTTGAAAAAAAAAACTATCATTCCCTTTAAAAAATATTTTTTTTTTGAGGCGTTTAAATAGCTCGGGGACGGCCCCCCGCTTACTAACACCACACAAAAGTGAAGTGAATACTCGGCACAAAAAAAAACTTTATGAGTTAAATGCCTTAATAAAACTACTTGTAAAACTAAAAAAAAAAAAATAGCTCGGGGAGCTGACGCTGGAAATGAAAATAAGAGATAGTTTGGAGAAGTAAATTTGAAAGTTTAGAGTAGGCAGCGTAGAATAGTAAGCGATCATGAGACGTTGGTTAAACCATCTTGCACTTCATTATATCCATTCCAGATGGATATGGACAGAATGCAGTTCAAGATAACAAACCAACCCCTCCTGATACCAGTTGGAGGAAGGACAAGGGTGGGTTCGAGACTGGCCTCTACTTACTCCCCAAGCATCTCGGAAACTTATGGGATTCGAACCCAAAAGTTTTTCTTGCCGATACCGGGAATCGAACCCAGTACGCCTGGGTTACCAGACTCGCGCCAGCCTATCCACTTGACCAAATCAACGCTAACAATCATTTCCTTTAAAAAATATTAACACAATTCAAAAACAAGATTTTTATAAAAACCAATTTCACAAAAAAGGCTTTCTAGTTTAAAAAAAAATCTAGATTCATGCAAATACCTCATGCAAGAACCTATCGATATTTCATAAATAAGAAACTTACCTGTATTTTCTACTTTCGCCGTCGTCGTACTTGGAACTGATGGTTTCGTACTTGCTGCTGCTGCCGCCGCTGTAGAGTCGATCCCGATCGCGATCCCGCTCTCGCTCACGTATGTCTCTTTCACGGTCCCGTTCCCTGTCCCGGTCCCGGTCTCGTTCCCTCTCTCGCTCCCGATCGTGCTTACCACTGCTGGTGGAAACAATTTCATATTTGTCGTACTTTTCGTACTTGCTGCTGCTGCTTCCGGTCCTAGCATCTTCATACAGCCGGGAATCGTATTTCGACGACGAACTTGCCGTTTCGTACTTTTCATACTTCGAGGAACTACTGGTGCTTTCGTACTTGGATGATACCCGGGCCGGTGATTCCAGCAAGTCGTATTTGCTACGGGTTGCCGGCGAAATCGACCGCTCGTGATGCCTTCGTGTGGGTGATCGGGAGGAGCTACGGGATAGACGGTGCCGGGACGATGCCGTTTTACTGCTACTCGCCCGAGCAGGAGGTGACAGGGAATCACGTTTACTACGGCTACTGCTCGTGTAGACAGGGGATCGCGATCGTCGCGACGATTTGGCTGTGGTTTCTCGCAGATACTCGGACGACGGAGATCGGCGGCTCTTCTTGTGTTTGCGAGATCTAGTGGTTGGTGGGAAAAAGAATCGAGAATTAGTCGTTTGTTTTGAAAAAAAAATTGTAACACATACATTTCTGGACTGACACTTCGTTTAGACCCCTTCTTTGAGGTTCGTTCATATTCGTCCGTATCTTCTTCGGTATCGTCATCGCTTTGTTGTTGTGCCATGGCCAATTGCTGTTGGCGTAGCTCCTTTTCAGCTTTCTTGATCAGTTTTCGCCGGTAGTGCGCAATTTCTTCGCCCATAGTCCAACCGACCCGAACCTGCCGGCTGCCGGATTCGAATTCATCTTGGTATTGAACTATCTTGACCTCAATTTCACGTAACCGCTGCCGACGAGCTTCTTCATCTCTTCAAAGTTAAGTTATAAAAAAAAAATTAAGATTAAGCCGATTAATGAATAAATAAATATAAAACCTTACCCCTTAGTGGTGTGTTCGTCGTCCGAATCATCTCTCAGCTTAATATGCGGAGGTTCTGGTGCGACTGGATCCAAAGTGTCCCACTTGCTGGTGGTGATAGCCTGAGCTTCAATTTGCGAAGCATCAACCGTTTCCCATTTAGATGGAATGAACGATCCGGTTCCCTTGACTTTACTTTTTGAGTTTCCAGCTGGAAACAGTTCGGTCGCTGAATTATCCAACGGAACACCATCGATGTCGTCTTCCATCGGCATTCCATCGATATCCTCCTCATCGCTGTAGATGCCCTGTTTTAGAATCGGGGTCCTATGATCGGTCTCCGTCATTCCTTTCAGCATTGCACTTTTCAACAGGGCCGCACCATCCAGTGGAATACCATCCAGATCTTCATCTTCGTTTTCTTCTTCCGGTTCTTCCTCTTCTTTCTTTTCAACCTAAAAAAACAAAAAGGAATTTAATTTGCTTTCCAAATCTGTGCAAAGCCCTTTCACTTACAATTGGAATCCCCAAGAATGTGTGTTGCAAACGGGACAAAAATTCTTTAGGGTAAACGACCCACTCGTCCCACGCCCTAAAAACGTTCATCACACGTGATTTGAAACCTTCAGCCTTCAGTCGGCTGTCTAGTTGCATGTGATAACTGTTCAAACTTTTAAAAATATCCATTAAGTTTTTTTCCAGCCTGAAACAAATTTGTTTGATTATTGCAAGTATGTTTCAACGAAACCTTAAAACTTACGCTTTCCGGAAGAAGCTGGCATTTTGAACCTTAACGCTACAATTATGTAGAATGTCCGAAATCAGATAGATCCGGGCAACCTTTTTCTTAACCATAGTGTCGTTGCTTGACAGCGACTCCGCAATGCAATCGCAAATTTCCTCGGCCGCATCCGCATGCTCGATGCAGAATATCATGGTGTCGGCAATTTTCTGCCGCTCAGGGGTCAGATGTCGCAGCAAATCCTCCAATCGATCCCTTTGCCTGGAAGTAAAGTTATTGTTTAACGCTTTGTGTTCGTAGGGAATTTAAACCGCGAAACTCACGCCACCGAGAGATTGCCTTTGTTGCTGTCGATGCCTTCTAAATCTACCAGTAGTTCATCGGGCATACCCTGGGTGTAGAAATTGATCGGTGGAGGTTTCCAAATAGAGCCGCCTTTGAACATACGGAATTCTTTGACTCGCCAATCGGCCACCGTGTCACCTTGGAGCAGTGAAAACAGCTTCCACCGATAGTAAATGTGAGCTGGACTCTCATTCTCAAACAGGAATTTGTACATCGGATTTTCCATTTCCCGGGTCATAATCAACGCTTCAAACATCGGTCCTTCCCGTATTACAAACTCAACCATTCGATGGATCAACATCAATAGCGGCCGTTCCGTTGGAATAACCACCTTAATCGATGATTTGTACAGAACGTTGTCCATTTTCTCTTTTTGCTCCGGCTCGTCCATATACATCTTGGAGGTCATTTTAGGAATATTTTCCAAATCGGACGGATGAGGCTGAGCGTTGAAGGGTAGTCCGGAAGGAGGCGGAGGCAATGTGTAAGCCACCAGGGCCGGTGGAATATAGATAGGATGAGTCATGATGGGTACCGATTTACCCCAGCCCAGTTTCATCTCGTAGTTCATAACATCTTTCCCGTTGAGTGCCCGCAAAGCCCTCTCGGCATCCCGACGACTCATGTACGCCACAAAACCACAGTTCCTTCCACGGGCCCGTTCTTCCTCCGATCGAGGCCACATAATCTTGATGCTAGCCAATGGACCGTACTTACCAAACAGTTCCATCAGCGCTTGTTCCGAGATCTGTGAAATAGTAAAATCGCAGTAGAATTCATCAAAGTTTAACTCAAAAATCAAAAACACACCTTCGGATTTAAATTACCCAAATACAAATTGGTGGTATTTGGGTCCCCATTGTCGAAGGAACCAGACTCCTTAGTGTTACCCTCGTTGTACGGCGGATCCGGATCGATCGAAACCGGTAGCATCGATTTGGCCGTATTTTTGTACTTGTGCCGTTCCTCGCGCTCTTCCTGGATCAGCCGCAGCTCCTCCTTGAACAATTCCAGGTTACTTTTCTTCTTCTCCCCAGACTTTTTCTTCGCGCCCGGTAGCAACAGGTCCTTCTTGGATTCGTTTGCCAACATTTTAACATAGTCGTTGACTTTTTCCTGTTCGCTTTCCAGACGGGACGAAGGCTTGTACAATTTGCCCTTCTCGCGAACGTCTTCCTCTGGGCAAGCATTACGGGGGGAAAACAAGTGGGCATGAGATACTTAACGATTCATGACTTAACTAAGGGTCATCGAACTGAGCCATCAAATTTTAAATATATGTACATATATGTTTTTTGTTTGTAAGTTATTTCTTCGTAATCCAAAGTTAGGAAAAATTCTCCCGGCAAAAAAAAAATTATTAATTAAAATGCCTTAATAAATCCAATTGTGAATTTACAAAAACTGACCTAAAAAAACTGGACAGCAGTTTGTAAAGAATGTTCAATGAAATTTATTCATAGAAGAATAAGCACAAACAAGAAATCTAAATACAGAACAACATATTTGCCTCTAACGGCACTACTTCTTGAGATCCAGGGTTTGACTGTATAAAATTAATTTAAAATCCATTTCCACAAATTAAGAATTAAAAGACTGACAAATTTTACAAGTTTTTGACATCAAATGTTTGACATGACGGATTTCTTAAAAGATCGGAAGTTAATTAATTTATCACAGAAAATTTACTGAGATTCAATTTTCGTGTGTAATCCCTTCCTTGTATTCTCCCTAACTTTATGTATTATAAAAGAAGGCTATCGTTACTCAATAAAATTACAAAATCAATTTTTGTAATTTTTCCTTCTTTGTTAAAACGTCTTGCGGTCTTAAACGAAGGTTCCAGATGAAATAAAATCCTAAATAAAAAATTAGAAAAAGGTTGTAGTTAATTTTCCGAGGAAAATCTATTGAACTTGCTCAAAACCGAAAATTTTTATTACTTTGAAATGTCATACTTTTGACAATACAACTATGAATCATCTAAAATCAGCTTTCGAAAACAAAATGAGCTCGAAAAACACAAATTTTTTAAACCACCTTTCTTACGAAAGATTTGAATATTTGGCGATGTTTCAAAAATAAATCATGCATTAAGGGTTAAAATGTTGGTATTAAAAAAACGATAATAATATTACCCTGTGTAACAATTCTTTTAGATTAGAATCATTTGATCAACAGATGAATAAAATAGAAAACAAAAACCAACTTACTTCTGGATCCCGCATCGTACGTTCCGGCTTTTACCCACACCTTGGATATCTTGGAGGGAGCTTCTTGAAATGTCTCAACAAACTCTTTGAACGCCTTAAATTTTCAAGCACGATTAATGGGAGCAATTCTTTGGTGTTGTTTCAAGTGATTTTGTTTGTGAGTAAAATTTTGGTTTTTTTTTCATTTGGAAAACAACTCAAATAGAAAGGCAGTAGGAGAAAAACTAAAAACTATTTTTTTGGTCAAAGAAAAGAACTAGGTTTGGAGTCACGTACGTGTGCTGCGGCCGCTTCGTCTTCGCGCTTTTTCTGTTCCTCCAGCTCCTTCCGGCTGAGCTGGCGCTTCCCCATCGTTCCGACGGTGAAAGCCTGCAGTTTTTGGTCAGCAATTTTCTGCAAGAATCGATCCTATGACGAATACGAAAGATGCCTCTGTGCCGAATTGCTCGGTTTCGAATGATTTTTCAAACGGCTTCAGTACGCTCTAATCGTAGGAATCCCGTTGAAAATTCCACTTACCTTCATGGTGATCAGCTTCAGCTACGATTTCGGCAAACCGGAATCAACTTTTGCACCAAATTTACCACGTAATTCAAGAAAAAACAACCTTCATCCCCGAGGAAAAACTAGCCCGAACGAGAAAAAATTAGAGATGGCGACGAATCGGTCCGTGTGCTGTCAAAATTGAACTTTTTGTTCGAAAATTGGTAACTTATTCGGAAACGCTTCGCGCGAATGGTAACCAAAATTCGAAGCGTTTGCTTAGCACACTGAGTTTTAATGATGCTAAATTATTAGCTGGAATAAATCAGAAATAATATCTAAATTAATTTTCTGAAGTTACTGGCTTTACTTTCTGCACTTTTAAAGCCCTACTAAACCAATTAAAAAAAGAAAGAAGCTTAAAATTTAAGTAATACTTAGTATAACACAGTAAAATTTGTTTAATTCAAATTTTGACGACTTTCATTTTCTGAGGATGTTTGTGCAATGTAAATAGTTATCCGTACAAACACACAAAAAAGCGGTTTGGTTTATAAAAATGACAATTTTACTCTGATATCACATGTCCGTAGATAAAAATCACAACCATAAACTCTGATTTCACGAATACATGCATAACGACACGTAACTGAAGAAGACTCTCATCTGGAATAAGAATGTTTTTCCAATATTTTAAAAAGCCTAATCGATGGCCTGCTACCAAAACAAATTTCAACTTTCATTCATGAGATCTTATCGTTGGTAGTCTGGTCTAGTAGACGTAATATAAAATATCATATAAAATCAAAATTTTATTTGAAAATTCTACACTGCAAAAAATCCACATATTGGGGATATGTGTTAGCCTTATAGATTTTTGCAATGTGATTCTCATTTGAAAATAACCTGTCCACACATATAGAATACAAAATTATGACTTTTATATGCGTCACATAAAAGTAAAATCCCACACATAAATATTATAAGCCTGCATTTCACTCAAACATCTGCCTACATCTTGGCGTTTACGTGCATGCCTGCTTGAATACATTTTATTTTGTTCGAATTGGTTTTCGGAGGGAAATAAAAAAATGTGAGATTATGGTTCGAAACATTTTTGAAATTTTTATTTTAAATAAAAATAAATATAAAAATGCTATGCCTAATACTTACATGTCTCGCGTTCGTATTCCATTGGCACAGAAACGCGAATTCCGCACCGAAAAATCAGCAGCTAAAACGATTGTTCCAGTCGAATGGAACAATATCGACGGCTCCGATCAACACCAGGCCGACGTCCTTGCCTCAGTAGTCAGGGCTTGGTTTCCTGTGGGGGAGATTAGAAGAGATCAATAATCGATGTTTTTTTTATAATAGAGTAATACTTACCCAATTGAAATGTTTGAATTGACACTTAAAAGGGCACACCAACTTTTTCTTCAGGGTGGCCATTTTGAAAACACGGAAATTTTCAAAGACGAAAATCATAGAATGTATGAGTCAATATCATAAACTTTATGTTATGGATATACAATTTATGTGTGACATATGATGATAATATGAAGTATATGAATATATGCGTAGAGCAGTTTTGAAGACCTTATGTGTGAGCAAACATACATCCCAAGGGTGGATTTTTTGCAGTGTACCCAAAATTCAAAATGCTGCAACCCCGAAAACGACATCTTTCCTACCCCCTTAAACCGGAACAACCGCTACCAACAAATAAAAAAACAAACGCTTCGACTGTCGCTGTCAGCGGTGTTTTGACGTCTGGCGAAGTGTGTAGTACTTCCGCCCGGTCGACAAGGGCTTTCTTTTTACTTCTGCCGAGGAAACAATAAGCAACATGAGGTACGACGGTCGGCCAAAAATCGGCTAATTTATAGTGCCAATCTTTTGAAAACTGGTGCAAAAGTGTGATCAAACGTTGGTTTAGCGGCTGGAGATCCGAGATTGTTAGAATTTCTTGTGGTTTTTGCCATTTCGAAGTGATAAATGCAGTTTGCGCGAGAGATTGCTTTCGGAGTATGTTTGAGCGACAATGTCAAAATAAGCGACTTCAGTGTATTGTGGATATGCCATGGAAGAATTTCACAAGATGATTTTAATTGAACGTTTCAAACTAATGTGAACCAATCATCATGCCGGCAAAACTAACTTGTTTTGGTCACCAGTTCCAGCAAATTTTTCGAAAATGATTGTGGATGATTGATTTTAATATTTTTTTTTGTTTTCAGTTCCCTCAAGCTCCAGAAGAGGCTTGCAGCCTCGGTTATGCGATGTGGCAAAAAGAAGGTTTGGTTGGATCCAAATGAAATCAACGAAATCGGAAATACCAATTCCCGTAAGTATTGAATTATAAAATGAAATACTCGCTCCCCGAGTGCCGTTGAAAGAATGGTTGAGTTTAGTGCAATGCGCATTGAAAATTTGAAATAAGTTCAAATACCTCTTACTGATTATTGAAATAATTCAAGTTTATGGTCATTGGATATGTATGTGCAACATTTATTATGTTTGTTTTATTTATTTATAGAGGTCTTAGATTAACAATCATTCGCCTCTTTGAATAAAAATGAAATATAAACACATTCTCATTTAGTAAATTAAATTAGCCTTAAAAGATTTTTGCTCGTAGAAATTACAATATGCACTTTGTTTCCTATGTCCTTTTGGTTTCCCAAGATGTTTCGTACGCCGATGGGCAAGTTACTCGCTGTAGATTCGTAGACTGCACATTCCGTTAGTATTGTGTTCAACCGTTAGATATTTGCCGCAGGTTTCACGTTCCGGTTTTTCGATCGCTCCTGTATAGTGGCAGTGAGTGATACTAGTGTGACCCAAACGCATTCTTGAGAGTAAACGCTGTTCGTTTCCGTTACCTCGATCTTGCCAACTTGAAATTGTCCCTTTGAATGTTTTTAATGAATAAATTTCTTGGATCCATCAAACATTTATTATTAATATTGCCATTATAGTAGTTTTTCATAAAAAAAACGTCCTATACCAAAAAGTTGATTGATTTCTTACTTTCTCAGAAAGCACTGAGGCCGGTTCACCAAATTTTTTGACTGAACAATAACTTACTTTCAAAAAATATATTGAAAATCAACCAATCAAAACTGTCAAGGCGTGTTTGCTTGAAAGTAGCTGCTATGCACCAAAACTGACTCTGACCTCTCAAACCATAAACAATGAACTTCCTTAAATATTTAAAATTGAATATTTCTGGAATTTTTACATTTTTTTTTCAATTATTCTCTCCCAACAGGCCAGAGCATCCGCAAGCTGATCAAGGATGGTCTGATCATCAAGAAGCCGGTCGTGGTGCACTCCCGGTACCGTGTCCGCAAGAACACCATCGCCCGCCGTAAGGGACGTCACTGCGGCTACGGCAAGAGGAAAGGTACGGCCAACGCCCGTATGCCCCAGAAGCTGCTGTGGATGAACCGTATGCGTGTGCTGCGTCGTCTGCTCAAGAAGTACCGGGAGGCGAAGAAGATCGACCGTCACCTGTACCACGATCTGTACATGCGCGCGAAGGGTAATGTGTTCAAGAACAAGCGTATCCTGATGGAGCACATCCACAAACGGAAGGCCGAGAAAGCTCGCAGCAAGATGCTGAACGACCAGGCGGAAGCCAAGCGTAACAAGGTCCGCGAGGCCCGCAAGCGCCGCGAGGAACGCATCGCCAACAAGAAGCAGGAGCTGCTGCAGAGCATTGCCAAGGAGGAGGAAAGCGCGCAGCAGGTTGCGGCTACCGGCAAGAAGTGAGCGAGAAGCAGTGCTGAGATGATACAATGTGTTAGGCGAAGATCATATTTTTAAGGATTCCACAAACACTGGCGAAGGGATGTGTTTGGTACCGTCGAACAGTTACTGTAGATTTTGTTACAGTTCTAAGGTATTAAATATATTTCTTCCGAAAAGAATATAGCTTTTACGAAGTTTTGATCCATCATTCTTTGAATATCATAGCCTGGGTAATGTTTCGTTCAAATTTGAGTCGTGAATTCAAACAATTTTTCCTATCGTAGCCTTTTAATTAATCCTACAGTTTTACGAAATCATAAAAAAGCAGCATCGATTAAAGCATAGTTGGTAGTTATTGAGGTGAAATTTGAAGCCCTATTATCACAGAGGCCCTAAACCTAGTAAAACTGCAATAACATTGATTTTTATCTAGTTTTGGCATTTTCATGTTAAATGAAACATTGAAAATGTTGATCATTCATAAATTTACTCGCATGGGAGTTCTCAACGTCCAGAAATAATTTTTAAAACGATTCGACTTTTAATGGCGAATAATTACAAAGAAAATTACAAATATGTATTTTGTACGTATATTGTACGAATGTGCTATTATACCAAGATTTATAACTCACAAGAAAACAACTGCTAAACGATATGATTCAAAGGTTTTTCAATTCTTACTAATTATTTAAAAAAAAATCTATAGTTGGTAAAATGTCCCAAATAAAATCAATAATAATAACACATTTGCTATATGTTTAAATCATGTTTTTCAGTAAGTTTTGCAAGGAAAGAGCAACATAAAATCAATTTGCCGTTCAAAGTTCATGAGAACCCAAACATTAATTTGAATTTCAATACTTTTGAATGCAGCAAAAAGTTTCTTTGCGAAATTTTTTAAAAAAAATTTAAAGTAAAAAAATATATTGATAAGAAAATCATGTTAAAAGGAAAAATCTTTAGTTTCAAAAATATTGTGCGTTTTCCCACTGATCTTAAAGAAACTGTCTAACTGAACATATCGGTATCGATTTTTGAATACGGCGAATGCGCCAAGACCTTATTGTTTTGAGAAAAACGCATTCCAAGTTTTAGAAAATAAAATTATCTTTACTTATAGTGTTTTCGTTTATAAGCAGTGGCAACCTAGTTATCCACGAGTTTTGCCCTAACTGCTGTTTTTGTGTTCGTTTATTAATTCAGAAGTCCACTAGAATTGCCCGAGGTTTGAACCTCAAGCAGGCGGTTGCAACCCGTAGAAGTTGTCAGTGTTGGGGGCAAGCATAAGGTTGACTATAGCAACCATATATTTGCATCGTCCTGGGTGACGATTCTGTTTGTTTATTCAGAGAAAGTTTTGCCCCGCGCCAGTGGAGAAAAACGAAAACGGCATTAATCTGAAATTTATTGTTTTAATTGACATGTGTTTATTTGAAGCTATAAAATATTAAAATAAAAGAACAAATTCTGACCTATTGGAGGTTTTGAATTCGAACTACAATATGAGAAAAAGGGTAGCGATAGAAAAAAAGGTTAAAAAAAAACTTGTTATAATTTGTGAATTTTTTTTAAAGTCTTATTTCAAGGTGCTCATGTTTTGCGATGAAAACTCTGTTGGTTTGTGTCCTCGCTAAATTTCCACGATTTTGACAGTTTGTTGACGGAACGAAAAAAAACATCGCAGCCACATCGTGCGCGCTGGTGGTGCGGTCGTCGTCGGCAAATTTCATTTCGTGCCAGTCGCGTTTCTGCTTTCGTGCTCTTAAAAGTTCCTTTCTTGTAAAAGTGTTGGTCCGGGAAGTGGTCAGCCTGTGAGGGAAATTTATTCACCAAAACCTGCCGTAGGTAAGTGACCAATAATTTATTGTGGTATCAGCGAAAAACCATTGTTTGGAAATAATTTCTGTTCCTGCTCTATAGAACAATCTTCAGAAAACATCGACAAAGATGGCCCCGAACGCAGCAGTTCCCGTTCCCAAACCGGACCAAGAAGACCCAACCGGTATCAATGCTATTCTGCTCGGACCACCCGGATCGGGCAAGGGTACCCAGGTGAGATTTCCGTCGATAAATTTAAAAGTTTTTTTTATCGGGAACAGCTACGATAACAACTCCAAATCAATCACACAAGGTCGATAGTTTTGACCTTGATCCTTGGATGCCTACACGGGGTTGATTATCATATTTTTGCCACCGAAATGGTCTGACATAGAAAAGTGTGCGTAGGAACCGTGAAAATAAACTTTTTCAGGTATTGAACCAATCATTTGGAAAACAGCGCGAAATTGCGTAACCAAATGTATCCAAATGAAAAGGAAAAAAATCAACCGAGCCTCCCCTTCTAAGATTTCCAGCCTAGTAGCTTAATGCTAAGACGAAACCCTGGTTCAATATTAAATTCGCATAAGCCTTCACGGATAACCACGCCTCGGGCGTTTAAAGAAAGATGATAACGAGAGCGAAACAACAAATGCTCAGATTTGGACGGATTTAGCTGGGTGCATGCGTTTTTTTCTGCGTAAGCACCTTACAATTTTTGTTTTGTTGCCAATTTGCGTTTCGTTTCCAAATGAAAGTCCGAATGCAATCAATCGGTAGTTATTTTCTGTTTTTTTATCTTATCACGCAATCGACAAATTTATCGGTCATCTGACCCACGAAACAATTGTTATCAGTTTTTTTCACTGAGAACGAGAACCGAAACTAAATTGACCTCTCGCTTTTTACTGTTGATGAACAGTTGAGAAAATTTCTTGAGGATGTTAAGGAGGAAATGTTAAGAATACGTATCGTTCTAAATTTAACCACTCATTTCTTCTCTTTCCCATTCATCGAGCTGTGTAGCGTAAAGTTCGTTGGAATTAACGGGCCCCTTTTTTCATTATAAATACCTACTTATGGGTGCTGCTTAATCTTGTTTCTAGGCATCTACGAGCACGAATGCCGTCTATCGGTGCAGAATAAATACACCGTACTAGTGACGAAAGTGAAAGTTTACAGGCATAAACATTCATTCAGAATCGTAGTTTGACTTTCGTGCGATGCTCTGTTGATAAGCGGTGCGGTTTCAATTATGTATTATGACGACGATTGTAACTGCCAACCGGGGGCACGTTTTGATTTGATACTGAGGCTACTATATTGTAAGGAAGGTGTCGGAACGATTACCTAATTTTAGTTGGTTGTGGGTGTACTTAATTCTTATGCATTCGTACGTATATTTACGATTTTTTCTACCGTTTGCAAATTTGTAGAGCAAATAGAAGCACGAATTTGATTCATTCAGCCCGATTACTAATTTATAAGGCTCAGTTCTGATCCACACCTCAAATAATGGAATAAAGCAATTGTACCTATTTTGATTAGCGCTCTCCTACTTCGCGCATCGCCATTGCGCGCAATTCCATATCGACCAATTCTTTTTAGCAAATAGCGTTAAGCGTGTTGAGAATTTTTGCATATTTTTACGTTGCGCATCAGCTCATTTAGCGTTAGGTATTCCATTTCGCCTTTTGTTTTGCTCAAATCTTGTAAATGAGTTAACTAAAAATTCAATATTTCAAAGTTTAGATTTTATGAAACTCAAAATCTCAATTATAAAAATGTCCAATGATTTATATTTTGTGTCAAAAATTTGTCCGTCTAGTTTATTCCTACGATTCCTCAAACACTTGTCATACTTGCAGGCACCGCTTCTGAAGGAGAAATTTTGCGTATGCCACCTATCGACCGGAGACATGCTGCGGGCGGAAATCGCAGCCGGTTCTAAGTTGGGTGCCCAGCTCAAGAAGGTCATGGACGAGGGCAAGCTGGTGTCGGATGATCTGGTTGTGGACATGATCGACTCCAACCTGGACAAACCGGAATGCCGCAACGGGTTCCTGCTGGATGGGTTCCCCCGGACCGTTGTGCAAGCCGAAAAGCTGGACCATCTGTTGGAAAAGCGGAAAACCGGTCTGGATGCCGTGATCGAGTTCGGCATCGATGATAGTCTGCTCGTGCGCCGTATCACCGGTCGCCTGATTCATCAGGCCAGTGGACGCTCCTATCATGAAGAGTTTGCCCCACCAAAGGTTCCAATGACCGATGACGTTACCGGAGAACCTCTGATGCGACGTAGCGACGATAATGCCACTGCCCTGGTCAAACGACTTGACGCGTACCACAAACAAACGAAACCACTGGCCGATTACTACGCTCTGCGTGGACTGCACTTCCGAGTTGACGCTGCCCAGAGCGCTTCCAGAGTGTTCGAAAACATCGACAGTATCTTCACCAAGCAACGGAAATCACGACTCGGACTGTAAACTCATCTATGAACAAATTTCATTGGAGGAGCAAACAAGTATCATGTCATCGGGAAAAAAGGACACGCCGATCTCTAGTGTTACAAAAACGGACCGGCCTATATATCGCCAACAACCAGTACACTACCTTCACATTCTGACATATTTACATACAACACTAAACAAACCCCTCGCTCGGGACATAAGCAAAAAGTTTAATTTGACCGCAGGAGAGCATTTGAAGACCTTTCCGCAATAAGGCATTTAAAGTGTGAGCTGCTCACCCGTAAGGTGTCCAGCAAGTTGAACCCTTAAGATCATTGTTTTAGGTAACTATAAAGTCCTTATCTATCAAACGATCAGTCGTCTCAAGAAGTATTTTTTAAACAAATAAACAAACGATCAACTCTGTTAAATCTATAGTTTGATCTACTGATTCAAAAAAGGAGGTGCGAAAAGGTACCAACAACAGAAAAATAGTGTATATTTTATGTACGAAGAAAAGTGACCGCACCAGGAAAGTTCCTTTTCTGTTGAGAGCGTCAACTGTGGTTTTGCAATAATAACTAATGGATGTTTGTTGATTGACGGTGATGATAATGAAAACTACGGAAATACAAATAGGAAATGTGGTTAATGACAATGGCAGCGTTAACGTTAATCTTTTGAAAGAAATTTTCTTGTTTTCTTGTTCGGTGTTTTTTTTTTTTTTTTTGATAAATTTTCCTCAAAAAGGAAGTAGGTACGTAATGTGGAGTTAATGCAAAGGGAAAAGTATCAATTCGAACATCTTTTTGAACGAAAAATTTGTCAACCACGTGCACTGGCATAGTCAGAAGGCTTGGTCGTCGTCACGGCGCGTTCATCCCGCAACCGCAACCATACCTCGAAATGGTGAGTCGCATCGCGATGTTCTAGTACCTCCCTTATTTGGGCGCTAGGCAACGATAGTTATTCTCCTTATTAGATACCTTGGCAACGGTTGCTGCCGAGACTATTACCTGGACAACGATAGTTATTTTCTTCATGAGAAAAAGTAAGGTGGAAAGTTACGTCTAGTAGAAAGTCTAGGTCCTGTGTGCAGTATTTAAGTACTTCCTCAAGAGTAAATATCTCAAGAGTTCAGTACAATGATCGACCAGAACTTGAAGACAGCACTTTTTCGGATAATCGTACTTTGCAGCCGTAGAGCTTCCATTATAAGCTATTTCAAAGAGTGGACAAATCGTCGGTTTCAAGAAAAAAGGAGTCGTTCCAGACTATCATGAATGGATCATATTTGATGGCGACGCTTCGTAAAAAGTGATTTTTTTTAACGATTCGGGTTTCGTAAATTAAACAAACTGTTTTGAAAAGCATTGGAAATTGATTTGATATCTACCAAAAAAAAAAAAAAATCAATGCACCACCCAAAAAATCAATTTATGAACGTGCCGTTAGACTCTCAACTTTTTGGCCAAATAGTTTGAAATAAGGCCGGAGAAAACCTGACCTGAAATGCAAAGGTAAGTCTTTTATTAATTTTAGTCTCCCATCGAATCATAAAGAAAAAGCTTTTAATCGTTTAAAGTTTAATGTAATTCCAAGAAGGTTCTTCCTTCAAATTGGACCTTTAAGTTTAAAGAAAAAAATCTAACATGAATCCTGTAGGGGAAAAAATTAAGATTTTTATGTTTATAGATCCTAATTTTTGGCGTCAATTATTTTCAATAGTGTTTGGACTTTAGGAAGGTTTAAGGAGCAATTGGATTGTCATCGATTTAACGAAACCTGAACCATTCTTCCGATTTATAATTTGTTTTATTGAACGATCAACAATAGGTTTTCCTTCTTTACTGTTTGCTGATTATAATGAATTACAACACCTTGATGTTACCGTTTCTCGAAAAGCGTGCTTGTTTGGACATTGATGACCTTTTCTTGCAAACATGGAACTACCGAGTAAGCTGACAATTGCAAATTATTTTTGATGTTTCAGTGATTAGTAAATTTACCTCGGATTAATCAACAATGTTTGATATTCCCCAACTTCCGGTATGCTTTAAATTAAAAATAACCTTTTTCATTATTGGCTTTTTTAATGTGTTGTTTCGAACTTGTTTCATCGGTATATTAATGTTTAATTTAATAATTTGATGGTGAGTTAGTTCGATTGTTTTCTTTTCTTTTCAACCACTGCTTAGTCATGCTTCCTACCAATGTAATATTGCAATAGACCACATAGTCTTTTAAATCTGAGGCTAATCGACCATTCTCGGTTGATTGTTTGCTGCTTGCACAATACAGTGTTGTTTTGTGTGTAAGGGTGTCTACAATATAAAAAGTTAACTTAATACATGCGCCTCTTAACATGAAGCGAAAATCGGTCTTAAAAATATGTATAATTTCATTTCAAAAAATTTCGCTCGAAATTAGCTTTTGATTTTTTTTCTTTTTAATTGATCGAAACGAATATTATTGTTCGTGTTCCTGTACAAAAAAAAAACGAAACAATCCAACCTTTTCTGCTTCTTCCTACGAGCTACAAGTTCTTGTGAAAAGGATTGGTCGGAGTTTCTTTTCTATATCTTACGAATCTCAATTACCGGAACATTGTGGTTTCAATTCGTTCCAATTTATTTTCTCATGAAATGGTATACAATTTTAAAACATAACAAAAATTCAAAAACAAAAACCTATCGAATGCAAAAAAAAAACAAATGAATCAAGGCGGTTTTGTGGGATACGGGATGTTTCACGAATGAGCTTTAATAAATAAATAAATTAAAAACTAACAGGAAACATCTCATTTCGGTGTAAAACATGGGGCGTAAAAATCAACCTGTAACATTCCGTAGTCTGTTTTGTAGGATTAATGTCCTAGAGGTTTGAGGGGAAGTGTGAATGGTATTCTCGCCAATCTCTTAGGTTATTGATATTACAATCCTGAACGTTGTTATACATTTCGATCAGTTTTTTTACCAACTTCCTGGTCGTGGTTTCGAAAGTTAATTTCTAAGCCCAAATCGATATTATTATTTCTGAAAATTAAGTAAAGAATATACTAGAAATTGTGAAACAAGAAGATTCTCAAACCGAAGACATTCATGTTTCACATTCAGTTTATAATAAATTTGAACTTAGAAATAAATTCTCTAACATCAAAAGCCTCGAATCAGAAAGAAACATCAGCAAGCTGACATATCCGCACAACGTTCCTATAACGATCCCCAAGCATTCCGATTGGTTCGACTGGTGTTTTGTTTTCCATTTCTTGTTTCGACTTCATATTCCAATAGTAAAATTGGCTTTGGCTTGTTTGCAATAAATATAATTTTTCGAACATTAAAGAGCTGCGTCGTAGATGCGAGAATTAGATTTACAAGCATAGATTGAGATTAATTTTTTTTAAAGCAAGTTGAGATTGTGTAAAAAGATAACAATAGACTGATAAGTGAAATCCTACAGAGAAAGAGAGAGTGCGTGAGTTAAAATAAGCCAGGGAGAGTTTTACTTAGCCTATACATACAGGACTCTAATCTATTGCTGCGTACGTGGCCTCGAATTGACAACATTCATTTAGCTATTAAGGATTCTACAAATGATGACGCCAGCGTGCTTTTTTTGAATTGAATCTTACGCGATCCAACTAAACTAACACCGCTTATTGTCGCTAGGGGTTGTACGGTTGCTTTAAACACACGTGTGTACACATTTACGATCATATTTGTTTTGTTCTTCTTTGTCTAGTAGTTTGAAGTCTGTGCTTATCTTCTATTGTTGTATATTTGATCAAAGTTTTTTTTTTTCAGAGAGTCGCTGATTACCTAGTTATGTTCGTAATTTTCGTATCTGGATGATTTTAACAAGAATGTTTTTATTGTTGCTTTGGAATATTGAAATGTAGATACGAACGGATTCGAGAACGGTTTTCATTTAATAGTTTATTTTTTTATGTAGGAGAACACATACTTCAAGACGTTTACAAATATTTGGTTTACTTTTAAACCTACTATAAATGACAGTATTTATCCTCACACTAGATGAATGCGCTACGGTTGTACGGTGATGTCGATGGTAGAAATATGCTTGTTTGTTCTCCTCTAGCCGAGAAGATTTTGTAAATGGTTTATAAATACACAGCGATAGATAGTGAAGTTAGACAACTTTGTTCGCCCTAAATTCTCTCACATAATACAGACGCGTACGGTAAAGATCCAATAAACTCCAGATTCCTCCTCTCTAATGTTCATTCAGTTTGTCCTGGCTACGAGCACCGCGAAGACGGTTCGACTTTCGATTCATGGGCTCCAGATAGGCGGCTGGGGCCCATCCCTCGAGACCGTTGCCTGTTGATAGAGGAAAACAATAAATAATTTGCTCATGTAAAAATAACTAAGAAATCCTGTTACGTACCGACAACTTTCACAAACCACCAACCGGCGCAGCCAATTTTCAGCAGTTCTACGATGTCGCCCTCCTTCATGGAAACCTCCGAATTTCCCATCGCACAGTAGTCAGCAAGCGAGATAAACTTGTGGCCCTGGAAGAGAGTAAACAATTTTTATGAGAAAATGGTGGCTCCAGAGAGTGAAGGAAACCAAAAAAAAAACTCAGGAAAACGAGACCCAACAGAGCAACAAAAAGAGAGTAAACAATTTTTATGACAAAATGGTGGCTCCAGAGAGTGAAGGAAATCAAAAATATCCCAGAATAACGAGATCCGACCGAGCAACAAGAAAAAAAAATGTGTGGGTCATCATAAAGCCACGAATGGTACTGGAAGAAATCAACGAATGAATGAATCTTTAATCGATTGTAATCCTGCCCAAGGAATGCCGAGAAATCCTTCGACAATGGAGTAAATGAACGATCTTAACAAGATGATGCTTTCACAAAGGCAAAGGCAAAGCTCTCGTAACCAGCAGAGCTAATAGTCAACATCCGAAAGACTGACTTGATGATATTGGGAAGAATGACAGCTTGCTGTTATATTCCTTGAAAAAAAAAACTGACTTGATGAACTTTCTTTCGAATTCCATGGTTGCAGGAAAGCAGGTTAAAAAAAAATGAAATGTTTTTTTACATCTTGTTAGCCAAACAAAGCGTGATTGGACCCTGATCAGAATGGAATGAATTGGGATTTCTTTTTTTTTTCTTTTTTGATAGGAGTTTAACCCGTTAAGGTCATTCTTCCTCGAAATTGGGATTGCAGGTCAGATCTCTATGTATAAGAAATCCAAATCTTTCGAACATCAAGTCTGTGCTGTTGTACAATTGCGAAAGTTGGTGCACGCACATATGCGGTTACGACTCGAACTGCCAGTTTTATGAATAATTGCCTTCGACTGGATTCAAAAATATCGTAGAGATTGATGTGGCTTACGCTGTGAAAAGTTGGGAACGAGATCTGCAGCAGAGACACTTGACTGGCATCCAGATAGACATCGAATAAAAGTAAGCTAAGTTGACCGTGGCGGCGTAGCCTGCAGAACTAAGAACTGTCGAACAAAAATCTCGACTGGCAACAAGTTAAGGTTCTGACTCCAGATCGTAAACAGTGGAAGTGCTTTGATTCAGCCATATACGTCGAAGCAAGAGGCAACAATCTGTGATTGCGAGGATTTTTAGGTATGGCCGCTGTCGCAAAGATTCGTTATAGAGTTAGTCTTAATGGCTGAAGCCGACATCGAGTTTTAAAAAAGGCGATAGAATAAAGGAGTTCGTAACGAGCTGCGTTGCTAACGTGCGATGTGCCTGCTTGTGTCGAAGGATTTTTTCGCATCAGTTTCTTTTGGGAAAATGGCTTCTACTTGCGTTTCTTGATCGAGTCTCAAAGAACGTATATCGGTGATCTCGGAACGGCCTGCCTTTTTATTTTAATATGATGGAATAAAGTTATCATTTAATGATAACAAAAAGATGATGACATAGTTTCTCACATAATTTCGGTGCCGTAAAAAACTTTACCCAGTGTGACGGATTGGCTTAGTGATATCACCTTGTTACCGTGCTGGATATTTTCAAACTTTGAAGCGTAAACTAAATGACAAATCTGATAACCCGACCGATCGTTGAGAAAATCAGATAAACCCTACACCGATGATGTCGACCAGCTGGTCGAAGAATCTCACGGCTAGCGTAGCTGTCAATCTTGGCAACTAACCATTTCCGCCAAAACTTCATTCTTCTCGTGTAGTATGTACAACACGCACAAAATCACCCGAGTACAATTCTAAGTGTCCTTATAACGCGCACCTGGAAGCTCCTAAAGAAACACCTACGTTCAACGCGAAGCTTAACCGCGCTGAACGGCGCATGTAGGTAACATTTCATTAAACCGATATGATGTGCCAAAAATGTAAGATGACTTGTTTCTCTAGGGAACAAACTTCGCCAGAACCAACGCATGAGTGCATCCGGAGCCAGTCATAAACGTCCACTGCTTCTAGCAGGTGAATACTAGCGCATCAGAAAGAAGAGACAACAGGTACTAGGTCACGGAGAAGTACGAAGCATTTACTAAGCATGCCCACAACGTCGCTATATGCATGAAACGACGTGCGAATTTACGTAGCGCTAAACGGCGCATGCAGGTAACATATTACTAAACCTACATAGCATCTCAAATCACCATGATGTCCTATATCATTAGGGAACAAGGTTCACCAGAAGTTACGCATGACTATATCCGGAGTAAATCATAAAACGTCCGCTGTTCCTATCAGAAAGATAGGTTAGGAACTAAATCGCGGGATAACACCAGTTGCATGCCCGAACGTCATTTGAACAATAAGAATAAGAGAGGTAAGATCAAAATCATGTTGAATCCAACCGATAGTTATTCTTCAAACCTCTCACAGGCCACGTAATCCAAGCACAGAATCCAATTGGAATCTCATGAAGGCAAGCCCGTCAAACAGTTCATTGAAGAGGATTAAAAACAAGCCCTCCAAAGAGGTAACATACAATCATAACATAGATAAAGTCCCTTCACTAAACAACTTGCCTACAGGGCTTTTGTGTAGGTTCAAAGTACAGCTCAAACGGTAACACTCTCCGCAAGCCAGAGTCGGTCCTTTACGCACACGTCGTAAGAAACCACTGCTGCTCCAGTCGTGTACAGCTGTAAGCCATCGAGGGCGGGCAAGAGAGCCAATCAGTTTGGCGGCGCATCCAACGGGAGCGCACACCATTTTCGTCGTCGTGAATTTATCGCAAAACGAACGTCTTTCCGCGTCCGAAGAAGGATACCCGGTTCATGGTGCATGGGGCATGAACCGTGTGAGCCAATAGCTGGAATATACCTTGTAGTGTGCATGCTGGGAAACGAAGGCGAGAAGAAGCAAACAGTGCATGGATGTGATCTTGTGAACCTGAATTTGATAGGGTGCAAAAGTGGTTGTGAAGTGAATAACTGTGAGCGCAAGCGGTCATCAGCGAGCTTGAGAGAGGAAGGTAGAAGATCGCCGACACGCACACCAATACCACCCGTTGATGCAATTCCTACGTTTATTTTGATTCCCTCTTCTTTCCGGAGTAAAAAGAGGAAAGGAATCACCATCACCCGAACATCGAATTCTCATCGTGACGAAAACATCGTCAGGCAAGGTAAATTTAATAGTAGGCTTAAGATTTGATTCTTATCCAAATATTATTTGGAATCCCGTTGTTTCTGATTAAGAAACGATGGTTGCAATGAAGGTGCACTGTCACACGAATTAATGTGGTATGCTCGATAAATATTATTGTTGATATGCGTTTTCTGTTTGTAAGATATAAAGTATACAGGCCATAGTGCCATCTATATTAAAGAGAGTTAGTAACATTTGGACAAAGTAATCGTTTTGAATTTATTGGATATTTATGGGAATAAAATCATGATCATGACTTCAAATCACCACTTATTATTTGGAAGTTATTTGAAACGGCAATAAATCTTAATCGGTCAAAGTAGTCGGCAATAACCTACATATTATGGTATACCGACACTGTTGGTGTAAACATATTTTTCGGTCAATCAAAAAAAATATATAAATATTTTTATAATTCAGTTATCAACTGGGCTAAAATGCAAATCAAATATTCACCTTTTAAATCTTGTTTCCATATGCTGAAATATGATTTTTTTTTTGCATCACGCGGCTGTTAATTTCAAAATTTCATCCATCCAAACATGATTTTGTACACTTCCATCCAAACATGATTTTGTATGATTACAGCTAGTAGAATTTTTGTGGTATTTTTTACCTCTGAATGTATGCAGTCACCTTATGCTTTTTCTTTCAAGACATTTTTGACTGAACACATGTAAAATTCAATTCGAATAAAACTAAAAATTACTATACAATTGGTGCTTTATGCGTTATGACATGAAAAAAATATCAAAAACTAAGTTTTCGTTTTCATCAATCAAGTTTGTTGCAACTTACCCCTTTTTTCAGTAGGGTGGAAATCGCATGGTTTTGTAAATTTAAAAATAACTGAAGAAACCAAACATTTTTCTGAATACGTCAATTTGATGTGCCATCAACCTTAAAATTTTTGAGGTACAAGCGGTATGATTATTGTGGACATTAAGATTTTAGAAGCCATTGAAGTTGAAAAGTGTTGCATGATGCCCCAGTTGACAGTATGTCATTTGTCTGAAAATAACCACAACACAAAAAACTTTTCAAATACGTTTTTTTTTTTCTCAAAATAAGCATTAATTTTCAGAGTATACATAGGAGGACTCCCCAGAGGACAACTTCTACTGGAAGCCCTAGCAAGGTTGAACTTCGACCTGGAGAACGTGTGGGCAAAAGTACGCGGACAGGTAGAAGAGGTACGACAACAGGAGTACGCCTCTGTAAGACAACAAAATTCGACCGGAACGGCTTCGTCGAACTGTTAAATTGGGAGCGGAACTTGGAAAATCAGTCCGCGGCAAAGCTGACGAGGGTACTCGCACTGCGATGACGAGAGGGCCATGCGGAAAGACACTCGGCAACCCGTCTACTGGCGGACCACGGAAATCGCGGACCTGCGTACTAGTTGCCTACAGGCTAGGCGATATATGCAGAGAGCGAGGACCCAGTCAGCGAGAGCGGAGCTAAGAGTGCCCTACGCAATTGCGAGGTCTGCCCTCTGCAGGGCAATCAAGGCGAGCGAAATAGCACTTTTAAGGCAAGTCTGCAAGGACGCCAACGACAACCCCTGGGGCGACGCTTACAGGATTGTCATGGCCAAGACGCGGAGCTGGGGTGTGCCGCAGGAAACGTGTCCGAACAAACTGCACGAAATCGTCCACGAGCTGCTCCCACAGCATGAGGAAGTCACATGACCGAGGGTCCTATATGACTGCGATACGCGTGAGGAGAAGCAGATTCCGCTAGAGGAACTGCGGGACATTGCTCAATCCCTTCAGTTGAACAAAGCTCCGTGTCCGGATGGCATCTCTAACGTAGCAGTGAAACCCGCGCTCATGGAACATCCTGAAATGTTCCGGTCATCACTGCAACAGTATGTGGATGAGAGGGTTTTCCCAGACGCTATTGGTGCTCCTGCCAAAACCGGGTAAGCCACCAGGCGACCCATCAGCTTATTATCGCACGATATGTCTCCTGGATACTGCTAGAAAGGTGCTAGAGAAAGTGGTCCATATCAGGATACAGCTCTACATCCAAGGTGCGAACGGCCTATCAGATAAACAGTTTGGTTTTCGGAAAGGCCGCAGCACGGTGGAGGTTGAGGGAGGTGCAGACGAAGCCAGACTGAAGAAGAGTAGAGTAGACCGGTTTTGCGCAGTAGTCACCCTTGACGTGAAGAACGCCTTCAACAGCGTCAGTTTGGCATATATCTGTAGGATGGTGAAGTGTTACTTCCGTAATCGCCAACTACAGTGAGGGACTGGAAACGGTGAGTATCTCGGCAGGAGTTCCACAAGGATTGATACTTGGCCCGGTATTGTGGAACATCGTTTGCGACGAATTGCTGAGACTGCGTCTCTCCACGGGAGTGAGACTTGTGGGAGTGGCCGACGACGTGGTTCTTCTTATGCTAATCACCAACCTGATTTCAGCACGATTTCAGTGCGATCAAATATCTGGATCCTCGGTAGCTGCTGATGTTGTGGCGGGGGTCATGCCCATCTCGGTCTTGCTAGAGGAAGATTCGGCACACTGACGGGCGAAGAGGAAAGGGCCTCGAGCCAAGCCAGGCGGAGCCAAGACCTCGAGTCGTTAGAGGAGAGGTCATTGGTCTCTTGCAGTGGTCTCGAACAGAGGCGGAGCGCACGATATTCGTGGGAACCAAGCTAGTCTCGAGTTGCGAGTAAAAGCCGGACCTCGAGTCGTTAGAGGAGAGGTCCTTAGTCTTGAATCGTAACAAGAGGCAGGTTATATATGCTGGAGTTTGACTCGAACTAGAGTTGCCGATGAGCGCTTAAGCGCGGACTTGGTCTCCCATCTCGAGTATAGCCTTCGTTGCAGGTCCGGGTGGGAATTATGGCCAGAGGCCCCAAGTGGACTTTATGGCGTAGGGGTACTTAGTATCACGAGTCGTCCAATTGCACCCATGGACCCAGAGTAGTATACTGGGGGGAATCGGTCGCTCGCCGTGCCTTGGAATGCAATCCGTAAAAAGGATTTACCACCTGGGTGATCAACTAATAAAAAAAAGAGAAAGATATCTTCTGCTACGAGCACAGGAACATGCACGATGTGCGGAAACATGCCAGAGAGGCCTCGATGTCCTGCTGGTAGCACCAGTGGAACAGCTCGGAACGCGGCCGGTGGAACCATGGCTTGATCCTTAACGTCGGATTTTGGATGGATCGGAGACATGGAGAGGTGGTTTTCCACATGACGCAGTTCTTGATTGGTCACGGATACTTCATGCACTACCACTATCGGTGTGGACACGTGGCCTTGCCATTATGCCCTACCTGCGGTGATACAGTTGAGGCACCAGAGCACGTATTTTTCAACTGTCAGAGGTTCGAAGGAGTACGCACTAACATGCTTGCCGCCTGCGGACCAGACACGACAGCCGACAACATCGTGCGGAGGATGTGTGAGGATACCGATACCTAACGCGTTGTCAGCGATGGGTTCACCAGGAATCAGCACCCGTCTGCGACCGATGTAGGGTGACTCCTTCGTCGGAGAGCATCTGAGTAGTGAGCGCAGCTTTTCTCTATGTGATAATTTTTCCCTTCTAGCGTTGGAACACGAGATTGCATCAGCGATTACCAGCTTGTCACCTTATGTTACTTATTGTCTTTAGAAAGAATGACGTACACAGTTGACTACCTCGAGGCACTGTTTAGGGCATAGCGAAAAAAGATCCAAAAACATGGGTTTTTTTTTTTATTTTACATGGTTTTCCTCCTCATGACATAACCTGATTAACAACATTCCTCCAATTCACTCGGTCAATGGCAGCCGTTTTCCAATATCTCGGGCATCTCACATTCACCAGACCACGTTCCACTTATGGTCTAACCACCTCGCTCGTTGCGCCCCTGCTCGTCTCGTTCCTACCGGATGCGCAGCGGAAACCTGTTTTGCAGGACAATCTTCCTAGAATCTCGCAACATATCCTGCTTAGCGTATATGCCCAGCCTTCGTTACCTTCTGGATACTGGGTTTGCCGAAGAGTCATGCGAGCTCGTGGTTCATCCTTCGCCTCCACACTCCATTCTCCTGTACGCCGCCAAAGATGGTTCTTAACACTCGTCGCTCGAATACTCCGAGTGTGCTCAGGTCCTCCTCGAGCAATATCCATGTCTCATGCCCATAGAGAACAACCACCAGCTCGACCACAGTTGCTTGTGGAATCCACAGTAGGCAAGACTTCCGCTAATCATTCGCAGCCGGATCTTACGGCTGCTATAATTGTCTGAAGTCACCAGTGAGCCGAGATAGGCAAAGTCTACGACTATATTTCTCCAGCTCTTACTCTTACTTAATGATCCCGCGTCGGTTCTCCGGCGCATAGGGCCGTGTTAAAGGCCTCCACTGTCGACGGTCCGGAACCAGCGTGTTCACTTGGTCCCAGTCAAGATGCTCGTCGACAGTTCGGATTTCGGCGGCTAGGCTTCGCATCTACGAGTTTCTGGGTCTGCTTCTTCTTCGATGTCCCTCTGGATTCCTTTCAAGCGCCTCTCTACAAATCTTGTGCTCATCTTTTCGCAGCGTGTGCTCAATCCATCTCCATTTTCCCAAATTTCGATTCCTAGCGCCCTTTAATGAAACCGGCGATGTAGTTCCTCATCCGAGATCCAGCTGCCAGGCCACCAAGCGCGGATTATATTCCGCAGGCAGCGACTCACAAATACTTACAGTTTTCGCGTCGTCACCGCATATATGCACCAAGCTTCACACTCGTACAACAATACGGATTTGACATTTGGATTGAAGATTCGGATTTTCGTTCGTAGAGAGATCGCCAGATGTTCCGGAGACTAGCAAACGCATATCATGGAATAAGAAAAATAAATTTGTAACGGCAACCCAGAATGGGTCAAATCGACAGGACGTCAAAAATCGCAGAAAAAATAGAGGGGGACTACGAAACTTGGCCAAGGACAGAACAAGTCTGATGATTGAAAAGGAATTAAGGCAAAAATTACTGATCAATTTAATGTATCACTGTTTTACATATGCCAGAATTCCAACAATGTGTTGCTTAGACTGCCCCAAATTTGTATGGGAAATTCAAAACCTGTGAAATGTTACGAGCGGCAGGTTAAAATTGATCCTAATCCTAGTACAAGATCTCATGCCAAATTTGGGCCAGATCGGATCACGGAAAGGGGTCGCTCAACGAGCCTGAAGTTTGTATGGGATTTTGAGACATTTTGTTTGGGAGAAACGTGGAAACACATTGTTCATCAATAGCTTTTGTTCCCTTCGTCCGATTTCTTTTGAATGCGGTTTTTCTTAAGCGGGCCATAGACTACACAAATTGGCCTGTACAAATTCGATGTTTCCACGACGATTGTTTGATCTATGCTCGCCCATACACTATACAAACATATTTCACGCGAACACAAATGATTGCTGGCGAAAACAGCAACAGCAACAAAAAAAACCATCTCCACCCCGGCTGGGAGAATGTTTTGTACAAAATATTTCGATCCCGACCGATTTTACTCCAACCGTTTGGGCGCTCATTCAAGCAGTGCCATACACTATGCAAATCGTGCTCACAGCGACAAAATTTCATCGAATTTCATCGCATTTGTACAAATGTTGTGTAGTCTATGGCCCGCTTTAAAGCCCAAATTATGACAAATGTTTCATCCGAAGACTGCATTTCGATTAGATTTAAGATAAGAAAAAGCTATTAGGCTTCAGAAATGGGCAAAATTTTGAACATTGGCACATTGACGCCTCATTAACAGTGATGAATACCACCGTACAAAAGTTAGCTAATTTTTGAAGCCTCATAACTTTTTTGTCTTAACTCTTATTGAAATGCAGTCTGGTTTTTCAAGTTTCTCCCGAACAAAATGTCTCAAAATCCCATACAAACTTCAAGCTGGCCCAAATTTGGCAAGAGATCTTGTACTATGCCTAGGATCAATTATAGCCTGCAGCGCATAACTTTTCCAAAAGTCGGGTCATTTGGGGCACTCTAGTGTTGCTTGATAAGTTAGTCCAACTATGTCTAAAACCTACCAAACTGTTCCGAAAACTATAAATGAAACTATAAACTCACCGGCAACACTCCATCCCCATCGCCGTGGGTAAACTCGTCCTCACTGTTGGAATAATCGGAGCTCCAGGCATTGGTTTCCTGATTGTCGTGTTCCGAGGACGAAGAAGAAATACCGGTCGCACTCAGCATACTGTCCCCAGCTCCGATTTGCTGATGCTGCGGCTGCTGATGATGTTGCTGCGAGAGCGAATGATCCAGCGAAAGCTGATGGTGTATGGCCATGCTGCCCACGTGATGTTGTAGGCTGTTGGTCGACAGAGGTCCCACAACCTGAGGCTGTTGATCGCAGCTGAACGTCCGGTTTGGCGTTCCATGTAACGAAGGTGGGACCTCCCAGGAGCCCGTATGTCTCAGGGGTCTGTTAAGGAGAAGGCAGTTTGGCTAATGTTTAGATTGATTAATTGGATAGTGTACTTACTTATGGTTCAGTCCGTATTGTTTGATCTTTTCGCCCTTAAGCTCCTCCAGCTGGTTCAGTAGCACCCGTTTGATCTCGGCGACCCATTTGTTCTTGATTTCAACCGTGCTAGCCTGAATGGTGTGCACTTCCTGGCGACCCTGGAGCCACACCTCGAATCTTCGCGGGTCACCCCGGACCGATTCCGTTAGACCGATTTGAGACATCTGAAAAGGGGAATTCAAGAAGAACAATAGTATTGTGCCTAAGCCGGGAAGCCCGGGCTCACCTGTAGCCAGTGTTTGAACTGGTAGGTACTCTTGTTGTGTCCCGTCTTGGATCCCTGCTTGCAGAAGAGCATTGCCTTTTGGTACAGGAAGATGTGCCGATGTTGGGTTTTCAACCGTAATCGGAGATCTTTTTTACTTTCCGTCCACACTTGGAACGAGTCCTGTAGCAGCAGCTCACCCTGCTGCGAGAGATCGGCCTTCCGAGTTTGGCGAGCGTGGAAATAAAGGATATCCAGGGTTACTTACCAGCCCCGCCTACGATTGAGTTCATGATCTATGGCCGGTCAAATGGACTAAATCGGCAGAGAGTCGAACCAACCAAATCCAGGAGTTCTTTTAGACTCTGGAAATCTAAATTTAACGAACTCATACGTCAAAAGTCAGATTTCAGATTTAAAATTCATCGAAAAATTATATAAAAGATCCACTCTCGCCAAAGTCCATTGATGACCAACCGACAATCTGAACAACCCTAAGACAGATCAATAATGAGAAATGATGCTAAATGGTATGCAAATACGTATGTAAGCAAGTTTCTACTGGAAGTGTGGGCAATGAAAACTCGTTGACGCGTTGGTCCGAATCCTCCCGTTCCGCAGCTCGGCGAACGACCTTTAGTTATTTCAGCCAGCAGTTCAGCAACGGTGCTCGTTATGTGAAGAAAAAAGCTTTCAACGGTCAAGCGAAAGCATGAATCATGCACATTTATTTATGCACGCAGCGCTGCGGTACTAAGTATAAGTAAATGAATCCTCTAAGTAAGTGCCCAGATGCACTTACTACGTATGTAAAGCCCAAACATTTATGATGCGTGCCTCGGAGGAAATTTTTTCACCTCATAAACTCACACACTCGATCAGGAGGGGGTTGATCTACTTACGGGGAAACCGGTAATTGCAATCTGATGCATCGAATCGTTGACGCACTTGAGCACCACCAGCATGCAGTCCAGGGCCTTCTGCAGCTCCCGGGAACACGTTCCGGTATCGCTAAATCTGGAAATGATATTTGCCCGGGAATGGAAAGTGGCCAGAGATTCGATTGATTTTGAATTTAACGGATAATGTGTGTGGTAAGCAGTGATGGGAAAAGTAATCATAAAAAGTAGAAAGAAAACGTTTGGAAATATTAGCGGTCTGGTTCTTGTTCCGTGGAAACTACATTGCATGCGGATGCAAAATCCATCCGAAGGTTCATCCTCCGGAACGTGATTTAACGTTACGAATTCGAGGAGATGCCTGTTCACAACGGGAACAGCAAAAAAAAAGGTTTTTTCTTCGATCTGCTTTCGATTAACAGTTGATGAAACATTACATGTTTTAAAAAATGTTTGGATAACGATATTATTTTTAACATGCAACAATCGGGCTTACCCAAGTCATAATTAAGTTGCGTCGCTTCTAAATTTCAAAAATAGTCATTTTTCACTTGTATTGTTACAACACTCGAAAAATTTCATATCGAAACTTCACGTTAAATAGTGTTCATTTTCCAACTTGAACGAATGGTTTTACAGTCCTTCTGGAGAATATGCCTTATTTTGATCTTCAAGTTATGAAACAGGAAACCTCCTCGAAAATAGCAACTATCACTGGACGGGATCGATGAACCCCCAAATAGAATTGTTAATAAGTTTCGGCAGAGAACAAGCGGAACAAAATCTCGGGGTGCAAGTACTTTAGCAAATCTTTTAGTAGTAGCTGATATTTGGTGATCCTCTGGACCGGTTTGAGCAGGTACGCGGCGAGTGGCAGTTTGTGGCCGAGCTTCATCTGGCACTCCTGCAGAAACAGGTGGGTGTCGACCAGCGTTTCCCGGAGCTGTTCCGAGCGGGGAATGTTCTGGCAGTAGTACGAGTACAGCCGGAAGAAGGTGTCCCTCTGAAAAATAGAAGAAGAAA
Organism: Uranotaenia lowii; assembly: GCF_029784155.1. Classification (NCBI taxonomy): domain Eukaryota; kingdom Metazoa; phylum Arthropoda; class Insecta; order Diptera; family Culicidae; genus Uranotaenia; species Uranotaenia lowii. The sequence goes on from NC_073693.1 coordinate 29,891,419, forward strand.
AAATTTAATAAAATCTGGAGAAAATGCAGTAGCAATAATGTCCGTAGAAAACTTTTAGAAAAAATTCAAGTCAAACGGCACCCTACACTCAACATTAAACAGAAGAAAAATTTCAAAGCTTCTGGAAAATTTCATCACAAATTCAACAGTATCGCAACCGTTACAGGATCAAGAACAGAATCACCATAAGGTCCAGAGTCAAAAAATGACAAGATTGACAAAAATGACAAAATGATAAAAATAACAAAAATGACAAAAATGACAAAAATGACAAAAATGACAAAAATGACAAAAATGACAAAAATGACAAAAATGACAAAAATGACAAAAATGACAAAAATGACAAAAATGACAAAAATGACAAAAATGACAAAAATGACAAAAATGACAAAAATGACAAAAATGACAAAAATGACAAAAATGACAAAAATGACAAAAATGACAAAAATGACAAGAATGACAAGAATGACAAAAATGACAAGAATGACAAAAATGAATGAAATATATTTTTAGGTTTTTGGAGGACCCATTTTGATGGGGGTCGTCCATATAAAATAAATATTGTTTTTGCGATATTGACGTTATTATACATTGGGTTGAGATGAAAATTTGCGCATGGATGTTTTGAGGGATGGACATTTGATTTCAGGTAGCCGATTTTGTGTAAAAGGCCGGCAAAAGGGGTCGTGCAATATCACACTTAAGAAAGATAGCTCATTTTTGAAGCTTAATAACTTTTTTATCTTTACTCGAATCGAAATGCAGCCTTGAGATGAAATATTTTTCATAGTTAATGCTTTAAGACAAACCGTATTCAAGAGAAATCGGCCAAAGGAGATCAAAGTTATTCATGGAAAACTAGATTTTCATGTTCCCCCCGAACAAAATGTTTCAAAATCCCATACAAAGTCCAGGCTCCTAGAGCGATCCCTTCCCGTAATCCGATCTGGCCCAAATTTGGCATAAGATCTTGTAATAGGCCTAGGATCAATTTCAGCGCATAACTTGGATTTCGAGATTAAAAATTCTTTATCAAATTTTGATGATTGATGAAGGTAATTCAGAAGTAACAATCTTGCCTCCAAACTGATGCCAAAACCTCGAAAACGAATCCCAGGTGCAGAATTCTTATAGTTTTTTCTCTCACTTTTTGATAGAAAATCATCTCTGAATATAAAATGTTAAATCCGATCAAACTAATTTTTGAGGTTCTGGGTCCGTACTGTCAAAATAAAAATTGAGTATCTTTTTTCATGTTTCGGATTCTGTTCAGTCCGGTTCGAATCATCATTATAAAATTTGTTTTGAATTGGTCGTTCAAATTTGGTTTTACACTTCATTCCTAATTTTATTCAAGGTTTTCGAAAATTATTGCATTTTCAATATTCCGATAATGATTTTCTGGATGTGAAAAAAACAGTAAGAAACCACCGCGTGTTTTTGTTCCATATTATGATTCGAGGTTTTTTAACTTCATTCTTATGCAGAATTCAAACATAACAAAGCTTCAAAGCTTGAATGCTTCCAGCTGATACACTCAGTATCAGCTTCCCAATTCATATTTTAATTTAGATGCCCAAGTCGGATTAAATATAAATAATTGAATACATGAATTCAGATTTAAATCTAAGATTCATGACTGAGGGCTCTGAAACAAATTTCTATTCTTGCTCTTGGCTTATCTTTAACACCGATATTCGACATTCTTTATTCTATTGTGTTAAATTCTGTAGAACATTATTCAATAATTAAATTCATAACATTTTAGTAATGCTTCTCAATGTAACACATTCGCGCAAAAGATAAAACGAGATATTTCGAATTTACTCCGCATGTGTGAAAATTATCAAAAAGGTTGCGAAATTTAAATCACAAACATGAAGTAGAATTTGAGTTTAGTTTAATTACTGGTAATAAAACATGTGATCTTGCCGTAAAAATATTGCAGCAGATTCTATTTTTTTTTGTGTATTGATTAAAATGAGGTTTAAATATTGAAGTTTATAATCTGAAATCTTAAATTTTGATCAATCTACATAATAAAATTAGATATACAAAAATAATCATTGCTGTTGAGAGGACCCCTCGTCCGAACCAATTTGATCAACTGGTAGCTCATCAAGTGACGGCTGTCACCCAGACGGATGCTGCCCAGATGAAAGTAAATTTTCTATTTTATTACCAAAGGATTCCTTATACAAATCTAGCTTAAAATTTTAAAGATTTTTTGAAATATTTTCAAAAGTTCTTCTAAAGTTAAATAGGAAAAACTATTGATGTAAAAGAACTTAATAATGAATAGTCAAATAGTATAAAAAATGTTTTTAGTATCATTTATTCGCGCAATTATTGAGCAAAAACATCTTTAAAAACAAAATTCACTAAACCCTCTCCCCCCATGACGCGGTTCTTCCTATGGTCCTGGACGTTATTATGCATCGGATTGGGATTAAAAATTCCACATCAGGGTTTTAAGAGACGGGCAATTATATGGTTGTAGAAATCAGCACACGAGGGTTGTTTGAGGTTAGACGAATCGATCCTTATGTGGAATTATGAGTTAAAAAGTAATACATAGGTACTGTTTATTCGATGTAAAAACATTTGATTTTGTTTAAAAAACATCATCTTATTTTATAACATTTTCAAAATTGCTTGCGAAACGAAGTTCGTATGGGACCACCTAGTCTTATATAATAAAGAAGTTATGGAGTAAAGAGAAAAAATGGCCCAAAATACCCCACTCTCCCCTATAGCTATTTTAGCTTGTAGCTACTCATATCCACCTTAAATCATTAAGTCCGAAATGCTTTAATTAGTCTTCAACAATACCACTATTTTCTCATTGTATTAATAAAAATATCATACTATATTGTGCAGGGCCGTAGGAAGAACCGGCTCATGGGGGGGGTTTTGATGACAATTTTTTTCCTATAACATTTTTGCTTGAACAATGCATACACAAGTGAAAAATGTATGTATATTAGACCACTGCAAAGAAATGACTTTTTGCTCCCTTATTTTTTTTCGATGCCGTTTGGGTCACCAAGCATCAGTGTAAATTTGAAATGATTTGGTTGATTTCTGAGTGAGCGCAACGCGTTTCAATTTTGTATGGAAATTTGTATGGAAGAAGAAAATTTTCCACATTGAATCATCCAGAAAATTCAAATTAGCTTGAAATGAAGTAGGTCTTTGATTTTTGGTTTTGACTATTCTTAAGCTTCATTTTTTGCTAAAATGACAAGCAGCTAAGAATTTCATGAAAAAAGTTATACCCATTTCAAAATAAAAAATCTGAATCCATTGAAAAGTATTTAAAAATTGCAGACTTTGCTTGCTAGAGCTTTTAATAATTTCATGAAATGTTTTTGCAAATGTTATACAAATCAATAAATTTCCTGGCTATGCAAAGCAGTTTTTTGAGATTTTTTATTCTCATCTTACGGTTTCACTACTTTCAAATAAGCAGTCAAAAACGCAAAAATAAAAAAAAAATTTGAAAACAAAAATTTTGTATAACATCGAATATCTTTCCTAGTATAAAAGTTAGGTTTATGGTTTGTTCACATGAATTGAACTGTATGAATCAAAGAATATTTTTCATCCAAAGTCATATTTTTTTGAACTTTCAGTACAGCTCTGGCGATTTTTAAATGAAAAATTTTGATTTCCCGTACAAATTACCATACAAAATTGAAACTCGTTGCCCTAATTCAGGACTGGATGGATCGCTTCCAAAAGTTTTATTCCTATTTCTGTCAGGAAAAACAACCAAAAACAGTTATGGGAGGTGTAAATATTCAAGAATTTGAAATTTTCATACAAAGCTTGCAGCGGTCTAATGTAAATGTTTGTAAATATTATTGAATTTAAAATTATTTTGCATCAAAAGTTATTTATTTTTGAAAAAAAGTCCTAGGCGATGCCATTTTTTCATGCAGCTTTAAAAATATAGGGACTTGTAATAAAGCTCAGTTGGTAAATCCTTCTGAACTGATGTCCGTGAGGTTGTGCTCAAGAGTAAACATCGAACACAGTTGATTCGGATAAATTTTTCAATAACTAGTGTGCCAAATGCATCGTTGAAAAAAGTCGCGAGTGACTTTTTTACTAACTTACATAAAGTAGCTTCTTCTTTTGAACCACAAGCATAACCATTTTAAGCATGGGGGAAAATGTATCAAATATTCAGCAATAAAAGTAAAAACAAAGGTTTACTGTTCAAATAAACTTTATTTTCTACTCTTGAAAACTCGATTAAGTTAAATTTAAAGATTTGAATTAGAACCTTTGATTTAGAAGAATCTGCAATATATGTAATAACGTTAATACAATTTCCAGGAGGATAAAAAAGAAGTTAAAAAATTATCATTTATTATTTTATATTTCATAATTTTAATCCTGAGATTAAAGTTTTCAAAATTTAAATCTAGATTTTTCAAAAAACAAATTCTTTGAAATGAATCCAGATCTTATTTTCACCAGGTTTGTGTTTCTAAACTGACTTTAATTGAATTTATAATTTTTATTCTGAGTCAAGAATCAGTTATGAACCTGTCATCTCCTTCAATTTGAATCCTTAATAAATCTGAATACAAACTTAGAATTTTAGTTCCAAGTCTAAATGTTGCAATTGAAACCCAAAATCAAAACCTTAATCTAAATTCCAGATAAGAAGTCTTATGAACTTGAAACCCAAAAACGAAATTTGTATTGAAACTTTGACCCAGAAATTATTTGTTTGATTCTGAATTTATTGGTTTTCAATATGAATTTGGTTTCAATTATTTATTCGTAATTGAACTTGTACATTTCAATAAAACTGTGAAGGATGAAATTGTTTCACATTTTTCAATGCTGGACTTCTCATGTTTCAACTTTGTAGGATTCTATACCTAAGACGATCCAACCTGAAAATCTAGAACAATACTTATGGATACTTACTGGGCAAATCCAGGCAATTTTATTCTTAAACCTTGCGAAATGAGGGCATATTGTTTCATAATTTTCCCGAAAATACGCCAATATGCAGGCAAATTTCAGAATTATTTCATTGAATTAAAAAAAAAAACACATGGAAAACTGCTTTTATTCAATCGAAACACATCAGCCGATTTAGAATCATGTTTCAAGTTTCCAACAAATCTTTTATGTTTATGTTGACGAAATTTGTTTAAAATAAATTATTTTGACGCGAGATACATAATTCTAATGACTCATTTGAAATTTTCGTTTGATCTGACCAAAATCCGAAAAATCTGGTAAGCTTAGTCTAATTTTAATGGGATTACTATCAAAAAGTGAGATTTTTTTTAAAACTGCTGTAGAATTGTTGTTCTGGAATGAGATTTCGAGGTTTTGGAGTCAAGATTGTTGCTCATGAATCATTTAAATTTTTCATCAAAATTTTATGAGTAATTTCAAATTTTATGTTTAGCAAAAAAAAATTCACTTGGCATTTTTGGACCTTCATGGGGGGGGTTTAACCCCCAAAACCCCCCCCGTTCCTACGGCCATGATATTGTGTCAAATCATCCAATGCATTTCGAATCTAATGATCGCTGGCGTGGCTAAGTAGAACGAGTTCCACATCGCCATGGCTGCTACTCCGTGATTGATAGAGGCCATAAATTTTGTACAAGGGCCAAAAGAATCAGCTTGGGATTAGCATCTCATCCTCAATGCACAAAACTCATGCTCTCCCTTTAAAAAAAATGATCAATAATAGCGCCGGCCACGTCCTAGTAGTCAAAGAGGGATGAAGGAAGGATTGTTAGTAAGATACTTTCAGGGTGGCCACTCAAAATCAATGTTTGATTTCCCGCCTTTTTTCCGTTTTTTTCCCGCATGGTCTTACGAAATTCCCGGTTTTATACAACAGAAAACCAAACAAAATTCCGAATATTCATTTTTGAAACCATATAAACGAAAATCGATTAAGCTTTCTTTTAGTGGTAAATGATCTTTAAATGGTTTTTGTTTCAGTTAGGTTTACCAATTAACCTACAAATCATTAAATTGATAAGCAGGGGTTTTTTTTTATTTTTAAAACTATGTCACTCGATTCGAAAATGTTGAACAAAAGAAAAAGGGTTTATTAATTGGAATATGTTTGATTATCATTTTTTAATTTTATTTGTATCTCATATATTTTTAAGTATTTTACTTTTTTCTCTCCTCGGTTTGGTTTTCAACTAGGCATTTCGCGTTAACGGAAAAGCCTCTATCCATCGTCGCGTTACCATGAGACAAAATTAGAATTTTTTTCAATCAGGTCGTCAAATTGAAGAACTCCTTTTTCGATTCGCCAATATGTTCCATCTAAAAAATGTCCAATCGTTGTGTTTTTCTTCGATATCCCGAAATGATATTTTTATTGAAGGGACATAATTGTCCGAATTCGTCCTTAATTTTATCGGCACAAGCTCTACTTAAGTGTTGCTTGTCAACAAATACCTCTAGACACAGATCTAAACGTTTTTTGGCAATATTTGGATAGATCACATCGGGATTAACGCACGACTAATACCTGTAGTGACTTTGTCATTTTTCTTCGAGTAGACGCTCGATTGTTTTTTTTTCCGCAAGACGCTCGACTGTTGTTCCCAAAATTCGTTAACTGAATGAGGCTATGAAATGTTTCCGTCGAGCTCATCAATTCCAACAACATGCTTTTCATTTAAGCGGGCCACAGACTACACAACATTTGTACAAATGCGATGAAATTCGATGAAATTTTGTCGCTGTGAGCACGATTTGCATAGTGTATGGCACTGCTTGAATGAGCGCCCAAACGGTTGGAGTAAAATCGGTCGGGATCGAAATATTTTGTACAAAACATTCTCCCAGCCGGGGTGGAGATGGTTTTTTTTGTTGCTGTTGCTGTTTTCGCCAGCAATCATTTGTGTTCGCGTGAAATATGTTTGTATAGTGTGTGGGCGAGCATAGATCAAACAATCGACGCGGAATCATCGAATTTGTACAGGCCAATTTGTGTAGTCTATGGCCCGCTTTACACCTTCGCATCGTTGATCTGAAGTCATCCATATTCGTCCTGCTCACACATTATGAATCCCATTCAAGATGAATTCATGCTCAGTTTGGCTTTCGAACACTTGAGTGCGATTGAGATGCCGATAACATCGAACGTTGTCTCTATGTGTGAATGAATCATCGGTTACTCCGATTTCGATTTATTTCTTTTTTTTTCCTTTTATACGCTTACCTATAGATACCTAAATTTTCGTTTATTAATACGCACAGAAGTATATTTTAAAGATTCATCCAGCTCTCGTACACTACAATACCGAGTGATGGGATAAGACAAGGGAGATCGTATAGCCATTTTATTCAAAAATCTACAGTAAAACGAACGACAGATATTTCTGAATACAAGGATATCCTTGTCGGAAACATGACCAGACTCTTTTGCTTTCTTAATTGCCGATTTAGTTGAGAATCCAATTCTACGCTTCCAGGAGGTAGAAGATTTATTTCTGAGAGTTCAATTCCAATAATTGTTTTTGATTTTACATTTAGACGTCAACTTACTCCATCAATGCTCTTACAAGCCCGGTTAAATCATCTAAGAGAAACGGAACCATCGGTGCTTCTGTCTGATACTCGCGTAAAAAGGACTCAACAGTCGAAGCGGCTTTGACAAAAAAAAAAACCCAATTTTGGTCCCAGCAAGTTATCATCTACAGCTCTAGCAACAATGTCGAATACCTTCGACCGGGAAATCGATAGAAAACTCCGCTTAATGGATGGTTCTCCTTAATCTTTTTCTGCTCTTGTTTTTTTTAGCTCGACGACAAACCGTTTGAGGTACGGTAGCATTCTGGCAGCACGTTCTGCAACGCGTTCATTTTCCACCCAACGGACGTCACAAAATTTTAACGGAAATATAGTTGAACCCGTTACTGCAGTATAATCTGCCCTTTTAAGTGGAATGTTTTTGAACGGGCTATACAACGCCCTCAAAAATTCATCCAAATTCCATTCACTTTTCCTTAGTCCCTCCTTGAACGAGTTATGTACAGTGTGAAGTCCACAGCTCCCAATGCACAGTGGTCCAAAAGGGCTTAAAGTGGAACTTTTTTCGTAGCGCCTCTGTCTTTCATCTTATCTCTTAAGTGTACAAGTGTACAAAAATTATTTTCAACTGCCTTCTGCCTTCGTTTTGCGTAGTATCTGCGTAGCCTGGAAATCTATTTTTCCATTTTTTGTATGGAAACACGTAAAACACATCAAATATATGCTTGTTGTGTTGAAATATAAGCGCGTGGAGACAAATGACAACAAGACCAATTTGTTGTACTTAGTTCATGCTTCAATGTGGTTTATTAGTTTTAAAAATCCACTTGAACGTTTTTGCAATAAACGCTCGTGAAGTTGAGTAAAAATAAAACTTAAAGTTGCAATAAGTTGGCTAGGAAACGTCGTAGAATGTTGAAATCTTATACAAAACGTGTGATTTGAATGTTTCAACAAATGTTAAGAACATCTTATTCATGTAAATCCTCATCTAACTATAGTTAAGTTTAAAAAACTAACTTTTAAATAACTTTCAAAATAAAACTTTTAAAACTCTGCTCTGAAAAGAGATAGAGTTTAAAAGTATTCAACATAGTTTCATATTTTCACGTTTTCTACAACTTTGTAGTATAAAGTAAAGCTCTAACTATTGAAATAAAAAAGTTAGAGTTTTAAATTTTTTTATAGTGGACTTTGACTAACTTTTGATACTTTCAAGTTATGAAGCATGTTTGAAGAAGCAAATGTTCTGAAGACACTTAAGAGATAAGATGAAAGACAGAGGCGCTAGTTCCACTTTTAGCCCTTTTGGACCACAGTGCAATGGTGAGGATCTCGTACGCTGGATTCGAAACAAGTTCTTGAACCTCGCTAGTTAGTTCTTTCAGCATTTTCCAATCTACAGCTGGACCATCCATGGAACACTGGATCACTCTTTTCAGTAGATCAGGATTTTTCGAAAAACATATTTTCACGCCATTCAGAAGGTTATTCGAGTGGGTCGACGATAAGAATGTAGAACCAATATACCTTGCTTCACCTAGGTTTGTGATTTGATTCCAGAAGCTCAATTGCTTCTACACAATCTTATTTAACGTTTCGTCAAATCCTAATACGAATTCGCTGCAATTCTGTAGTAAATTGAAAACTTCATTTAAAAAATAGGGACCAATACCGTGTGAAATCAAATAGCTTATTTTTGTTCTTCCCATTTCTCAGCAATCTGGCTGACCGGGAACATCCTTTTGTTGTTCAATGAAGCAAGTTCAAACTAATCGAAACCGATCCAGCTCGCAAGAGGATTCATTTCGAGCTGGTAGAAATCGGTTGAAGTCAATTGGAAAAAGACTGGTGATCATCTGTCAATCCATATCCTCTTGTTTCGACCTATTTCGACTAAACTCCATTGGACAGACTTTCAATGAGCCAAAAATTCCCGACTTTTCGAAAAAAGTCCCGGCTTTTTCCCGCTTTTTTCCCGTTGGATTTCAATTCCCGTCTTTTTCCTGCTTTTCCCGCTTTTCCCGAATGGGTGGCCACCCTGTACTTTTGAGGATCAACTATAAATGTTTTATTCCAGTTTTCTTCAAAGGTTGTTTTGAAAAATTCTGAAACAATGATGAGTCAGTATCACCAGCTATAGAAACCGTCTATACTCAGGAAGGGTTGTGTTAGTAAGGGAGAGGTTTGGATCAGGAGCCATTTTTGGAAAATAATACCCCACTCTCCCTTATATTTTGAAAAATAATTTTCCAACACAATTTTTTTTAATAGAGAACGTAATTTTCCAATTTGCTATATTAAATTATTATAATTTTTTCAACCGACTAGAAGATCATCAAAAACATCCTATAAACTTTTGATCTCCCATGGATGATTTAATCAAATAAAAATGTCACTTACCCTCTGCACAAAGCACAGCGCGACTAGTTCGGTGGTAGAGATGCAGTTCTCCAAATCCTTCAGAAAGGTATCGTTGTGGAAGGTGTACAGCTCGTGCAGGTTGCCAAACAGGATGTCCGCCTTGCCCTGAAGCCCCGGTGGCACCAGAGAACTCATCTCCTCCGACAGCATTTCGTCCCGGTAACCCTGCGGAGGAAGAGAAAAGGGAGAAATTCGTTACTCATATGTATTTACATATGAAGATACTGCTAGGAATTTGGTAACTGACGTTCCATAAAAGCTTTGATTGGTTTTGAAATGGGCAGCGCAGCACAATACCACTGTTTTGGGAACAAAAAACGAGAAGGTAGCTGAAAGAAATTTAAACTGGAAAAAAATCGATGAACTGACGACGTCCAGCTGATAGTTGAGGAAGAGTGAACCACAACAAAAAAAAATAATACGTGGAAGATAATAAGGGAGAAATTTCATTTCCATGTGCGTGCATGTGATCGACGTTGGAAAAAGTTATTGATGATAGGCTGCACCGCTACAACAAATAAGTTCGGTTGGTTTCTATTTTGTTTCTTGTTGCAAAAGAGTATTTTGCCTATCATAGTTTTACACTGAAGAAGACATTAAAAGGAAGTTGCGTATGAAGGGTAAAATTTTTATAGAAATGGTTCAATAGTGTAGGTACGATGACCTTTGTAATGGAAATCATATGTTTACTTAGAGTTAGTTGCCCTTCTTTGGACTCTTTAAGCGGTGGTTTGCATAAATCTATGTTTTCTCACAAATGGATGGGAATTTTGTGGTTTTCAGAAAATCTATCTAAAGTTCCGGTGCACATTAGACTGCCCCAAATTTGTATTGAAAATTTAAAACCTGTGAAATGTTATGCGCTGCAGACTGAAATTGATCCTAGGCCTAGTACAAGATCTCATGCCAAATTTGGGCCAGATCCGATTACGGGAAGGGGTCACTCAACGAGCCAGAAGTTTGTATGGGATTTTGAGACATTCATCACTGTTAATGATTCGAGGCGTTGGAACATATTGACGCCTCATTAACTGTGATGAATACCACCCTTAAAACAGTTAGCCCATTTTTGAAGCCTAATAACTTTTTTATCTTAACTTTAATCGAAATGCAGCCTTGAAATGAAATAATTGTCATAATTTGGGCTTTAAGAAAACCCGTATTCAAAAGAAATCGGCCGAAGGGACAAAGCTATTGATGATAAACGGTTTTTTCATGTTTCTCCCGAACAAAATATCTCAAAATCTCATACAAACTTCAGGCTCGTTGAGCGACCCCTTCCCGTGATCCGATCCAGCCCAAATTTTGCGTGAAATCTTGTACTAGATCTATGATTTATTTTAGCCTGTAGCGCATAACTTTTTCAAAAGCCGGGTCACACACACTTTGGGGCACTCTAGTGCACATCTTATATTCATCACTTTCAACCAATGGTCAGAAAATCAATCAAAATAAACACTCAGGATACGTTTCTTATTTGAAACATTCTGATTGTATAATAGGAAAGCGCCTCTCGCAACTGCTCCGCCCGACTGGTATGCAATCTCGATCAGCGCTCCAGTCAGCTATGCAAACCGAGTCGCATCATTCAGAATCATCGATTTTGCAAACATTGCATATCAGAGATGAGCGAGATACAAACTGATCCATTCTGAATGTCATTCACTCAGTATCCGCCAGGTTTATTTGAAATCGAAAACACGGCGAAAGTGAACATCTTTCCCTCACAAAGACAACTACAATTTGATTTTATTCTTACTGGTGTAAAATAACGCTGAAAATTCAAATAATTTTATTAATTGGCTATGTTTAAAAACAAACAACATTTGCTAATGATCGGTTGAATGTATCACTCACTCACTGCCTGAACCATTCACTCCTGATCCTAGACGAACATGATTCGCCATATGCATCGCTCTTTGGTGAGATTCCAATTGGATGATAGTGCTGCACTGTTTTGACAGCAAGCATCGTGCGAGGTGATCTATATATTAGCGATGAATAGAACGAACGATGATCGGATAGGTCCAGTAGCAATCAATAACAAAACCCGATCGCTATTCGTTCAGTTGCGAAGTGCAATCAGGAACATTCATTGAAAATGAGTGAAATTCGGACCACTGCTTTCAACCTACTGTTCTTGATTTGGAACTGGACTGGTACCCTTTAATGAACCTAATGTTAAATTTCAGAAAAAAGTTCGGTGTTTAAAAAAAAACGATTAAATTATTCAATTTTCAATAAAATATGATAATCAAAAATTTTAACAGCGTGGTAGCTTGAATCGTTACGAAACACTACAATATCCGTTAAGAATATCTTAAACATGTTCATCCCCAAGTCACTACTGTTAGCAACACAATGCTTAGAACTTTTTTGAATTATGCCCTTATGTTAATTCACTCCGTGAACGTGATTCTTATCCCTTCTTATTTCTCAAAATGCCTCTGCGCTGTCTGTTTTAACACAAAAATAGTAGTATGCTGTAGTGAAATAAATTATTTCCAGTTTTCGGTATTTTAGTACTAAAGTAGGGTCACAAAAATGTTCAATAATACTTTAAAATTTGGGTCGGAACTTCTTGATTGAGCTTATTTTTTTAAATTTCCACAGGTTGATAGATAAAAAAAATCAACATTAACACTCTCAGACAACATTCCCACACTTGGAAGGTTCGCAAAAACACTGCCTGCCAAAACCTCATTAGCTCATTGATGTAGTTAATAGCCTTCATGCGTATCAAAGCGACGATGACGGCGACGAGTTAATTAATCGATTCACCATAAAAACCTGACCGTCAAACGGCTCAATCGATCGACCGACTTTGACCGCCTGTGGTTGTTTGTGGGTACCTTTTTTGAACCTACAACCTACCAACAATCGTTTGATTTTTATTGTCATGATTGCTTTATCGCTCGTATGCGATCATGATGGCGGATGGATTACTTTTCGAGAAAATGTGGGAACTAAACTTGGTCAATGATTTGCATACTAGCTAGAGTTCAAGTGCGAAGATTATTTGATTCGCTTCATTTTTTGCAGTCAGTTTCAGTCTTGGTCAGTGGGGCCAAAAACAGTTGATTGTTGTATACCTCTATTTCAAAATATTTAAACTTATGACCAACCTGCTAAATAAGCAGAACCCAAGCTGGTCAAAGGTCAGAACAAGTGTCTTCGGCAATCTGCTTTGCGGTATGAATCACAATAGCACAGGGCGGGTCTATGAATCCATACCTCATAAGTAACTATGTCCTTGCATCGATGAGATGGAATTGTTCAAGAATAATTATCGCAGAATCAATCGATGGATTCAGTGAACGACGCTCAACGTAAACCAATGTCATCAAAGTGAAGTACGGTGTAACTATCACGAGCATCATCGAGCTCCAAAATAAACTGCATCGATACCAAGCTGCTATGTTTTGAAAACTTCAGAAAGCGAAATTTGTACTTTTAACATTAGGGGTGTTCAAAAAAAGAGATATGTTACGGAATCAAAACCTTGAAGGCTTAAACGTTCCAGAGCGGGCCAAAAGTCCCCATGGTTATCTCTAAGGCGTCGTTCAACGATTCTCAAGTGTGTATGGATATTTGACACCATTTGTTCTATTTAGTACAGCTGTAAAATCTTCTTCTATGGCTCTAACTTCTATGCATATGAACCGATTACACTAAAAATTTGGTTTATCGAATCTAGTCGTTATTTCACACATTTCTTTGAAGATCTTCAAATGGCAAGAGTTGCAACATAAAGTTATTAAAGGTAGATCGTAAATATACCAGTATATGCACTGAACCCAAAATCACACTTAGAATGCACTTGAAGTTGCACTTGAAAGTAGAAGTTCAGTAAAATTTTTCATTTGTTATTTCACCTAAAATAACATGTTTTATTTTAGGAATTTTCAAGTACAGCGGAAATAAAAGTAAATATATATCATGAAAAATAATAAACCTCGAAACATAATTAATATATGTTTTATTATTTTCCGAAAACATCAACCAAAATTTTGAGAAAAAACCGAAAAAGCGGATGATTTTTTCAAATCAGATCTTTGTTTTGAACTCATCAATACATTACTAAAAAACTATGTTTTTTTCTCGAATCCGTAAATAAATAATCGTTTTGAGACGTTTTGATTAAACAAAGTTGATTGATCATTGATATTATGAAATTTCATCTTAAAATCATTATTACTGAATGATTTAAACGACCTGAGCATACATTTCACATTCACTTCAGGCTCATTTGGAATTCATTTCGTCACTGATTGAAATTCACTTGAACAGTCACTTAAGTGAATTCCACTTGACGGCCACTTTAAGTTTATTTTTTATTTTTGAATTCAAAAATGACCAAAATTCACTCCAGAGGTCACTTACATGTAAGTGAAAAATATTTTCAGTGTGTGTATATGTATGTACATTGTGGGGGCAATAAATGTATAGAAAAAATTTCATGGTCGAATTTTAACAATGGACCATACACATTCTGTAGTTTGCCCAAACAACTGACCTGTGCGAAATTTCAGCTCAATCGGAGTTTATTTAGAAGTCTTCCAAAGGACTTAAAGTTTTGGTTTTATTGTCCCTCAAAAGGGGAGGACAAAAAAATCGAAAAAATCGAAATTTAATTGAAAAATGTATGAAATGTCAAAATCTTGTGTTATCTCGAAACAAATTTTTGGCAAAAAATCGACTTTTTGGAAAAATCCCAGAAAGTCAATTTTTGACAAAAAAAATTTTTTTTTGAAAAAAAACACCAGATTTCGGTATTTTATGCATTTTAGGTCATTTGGCATCAACATAAAATTTCGATTTTCCCGATTTCCTTTGGGTCCCCCTTTGGTGATTTTTGGAGGGTCAAAAAACCAAAACTTTGAGCGCTTTGGGGGATCCCTAAACCGATTGAGCTCAAATTTTGTACATGTCGGTTTTTTGGGTTTCACAAAATTCACTTTTTGCAACTTAAAGAATAAATAACTATATTTATCTCACTGCTGGGTGATTTATTGAATTTTCAAAAATGCTCATTTTGTAATGTTGTTCATTTACCTTACCCCCCCACCCACTATGGGTCTAGAGCTCAGTTTTGATCACCATTTTGTAAGCTTACCCCTATGTGCGACCAGAGATCTCTAAGAATCAAGATAATCGGGCTGTTTTTTTGAAGACGCTAACACAATTTTTATGGTGCTGCCACTTTGCGAGATGGGATCTAAGCTGTGCAGTTTTCTTCTCAAACATTGTAGCTTTGCATTTGAGCTTTGAGTAAAAGAACATAATCGCATAACATAACCAGGGTTGTGAAACTGTTTTTCGAAAAAGTTTGGAAGATTTAAAAAAATGTCTGGACTTTAAAAAAAAATGTTTGGAGAGCTTACTTTCAAAGTGGTGACCTCTTTGGTCGCCAGATCTCAATGTTGCAGATAGCCACGAATCGTTTGTTCCTGTCACTATCAGTTACGTGTTCTGTCTGACTCACAATTTAACATACCGTAAACTGGGGGAACTTTGATCACTTTTTTAATGCATTTTAGAATAATTGGAAGGGGATGGTTTTTTTGTAACACTAAATAAATTTAAAATACTTACTGAGGTAAGGAGTATAAAGAATGATCATCGATGGCAGTATATTCAAACGATATTAGTGGCTATAACTATAAATGTTTGTTACAAAACAAGATCTCATGTTTCGGGGTAACATTTGATCATTAAGGTTTTTACGGATCTCAACATCTTCAAAAGTTATTGTTTTGATGCCAATTATCACAGATGGCTTAAACTTTTTGTTTAAACTCAATTGAATTTTTAAATGTTTTCTTTAAAAACACAAATATAGGGGAGAGTGGGATAATGTGGGCTATGGGGAAACGTGGGCCACTTAAAATATCTCAGCTGTGTGTTGAGATAAAAACCTCAATCCTAATGTCAGCGTCTTTGCTTTGCGTAAGCATGTTTTTCTATATGTTGTTGACTTATGTACGCATCATATGCTTCTTTTATTTAACTCGCCTAGAACATAATAAACAAGCACCCGCAAATTGCATCCGTGAAAGTCCTAAAGTACATATGAAAAATATGCTCATACGCTTATGATCGTAGTTTTGTCATGTTCTTTCACGCGAAAAAGGATTTTTTGATAATACATAAATAAGTCACACAAAAGCAACCAATTTGCAAATCATTTTTTTTTTAAACAGAACTTGGGAAATTAATGTATTAAAAAAAAGCCTAAGGGGCCGTTCAGATACCACCCCCCTCTCCCTCCGTGGACAAGCGTGGACATTTGGTAAACCCCTACCCCCCTCCCCAGGTGTCCACGTGGACAGTTTCGAAATTGTTTTTTTTTTTCAAAAACTCATTTGACAGTTAGAAAACGCTACTTTTTGCGTATTTGTTATTGGATTGGCTGATAAAACAAAATGAATTAGCAGTACCTGATATAAAATAATTTAAATTTTTTTTTAAATTTCTTAATTATCATATTTATTACTTGCTTTGAAGTGGTTTTTAATTGATTAAACGTAAATTGGAAAGCTTTGTAATTTTAAGATTCAAACAGTAAGTATGTACACGTGGACATGACCCAAACCCCTACCCCCCTCTCCGTGGACAAGCGTGGACATTTCCATACACCCCCCCTCCCCCTAAGTTGTCCACGTGGTATGTGAACGGCCCCTAATGATACCTTAAAAATGTAGAAAACCTTTTCATTTATTTTTTTTCTTTTTATTCTTATATATAAAAATGGAGGCGTTTTCTTTGTAACAACATCACGTATGAATGGTCGGTCGGAATGAAGTGAAATTTGGTATCCGAAGGTTTTTTGGGTCAGAGATGGTTTGTATAATAGTTTCAAGAATCTCACTTTTTATGGAAGGTGGTCCCAATACAAATTCAACTTTATTTGTTACGATTTCCATAAGAATCGATTCGCGAGCACAATGAAGTTAAGGACGTGTAGATGAAATCGAACATTTATTACGATTACATAAGAAGGTAAAATGAAGTTTACCGGGTCAGCTAGTCTTTTATAATAATGAAGTTATGAAGCAAAGAAAACCAGCAGATCGTGGCCTAGAGGATAGCATACTTGTCTTCTAAGCCAACGTTCATGAGATCGAATCCCGGTCGTGACATAACCTGGCACACATAGTATGATGAAGGTTGGCGGTTTTAGCATTAGTGAAATGCTAGCCGGGTATACCTTGGAATTATACGCCTCAATGATGCAGCACATGCATGTGGATGGATCTTTTCAAGGGAACTTAGATTGCACTTGGGGATCCTACCTAGTTATGTGTGTGCTCGTAGTGCTACCGGTAAACAACTGCAACTTCAACCAATAGTGCAGGGGTGTCAAGTAGCATAGCAAAGTAAAAATAATAACGCGGGGTAATACCACAATAGATCAACTTAATGGTCGCAGTGGACTCTCTCCCCAACAGGAAAAAAAAGCAAAGAAAAAAGTGACCCATGATACCCCACTCTCCCCTGCTCAAAAGATGGACAACGTTCCTGCATACAATTAGGGGCAGACATTAAAAACATTTCCCAATATTTTTTGGCCTCTAAATCAAATGAAACTCTACCATCATGCAATTCCCTAGATCTTCCGACTCTTCCTATTTTTTTTTTTTTTCATTGAAACTTAACCATTTGATAGGGTTTTTAGCCATTTGTTCTATACAGGCTTTCTCATAGAAAATGTCCTTTTTTTAATATCCAAAAATTATCATATAATGACCATAAAAATAAATTTAAAACTATACCTTTGCATAGGAAAAAAGTTAAACTGTCATATAAACAACCCATTTGCTTCTAAATGCTATCATTTTATTAGGAGAAGTGTTTGATTGTGAGTCTTCGAAAAAAAAAAAAGATATTTTATAACTTCAAAACTACATTTTAAGTAATATAAAAAATCTCCAACTACAAACCAACTTTAGCCTATTTGTAACGCAATTTATAGGATTTCGAACTTAGAAAACAGTTTTAAGATATTTTAACTTCAGATTTTTTTTGTATTCTTAGAAAAATTTATGTCCTGATCTAAAAGTCTGGAATTGTCTGGAAGATATGTCAAAAATCTGGAAGTCTGGAAACCTGAAAAAATGTCTGGCAGAAGTTCATGTGGCAGGTTTATGTGGTTTCTGACACTTGTGTGTTAATCTGGCACTTACGGACAAGGTTGCTGAAATCACAGAAAAATCTGTAATTTCACAGAATTTTGAGCAAAATTTCATCACAGAATCTGTGTCACAGAACACAGAATTTTGGAAAATTCACAGATTTCACAGAATTTTTCAATTTTGAATGGATTTCCAAAATTATAATTTTTTTGGCCAATATGAGATTTAGATTTTTACTTAGTAATTCAGTAAAGTTTGATAGGATTGGCAATTTTGAATGATTTTACTCAACTTAAATGTAAAAAAGTCCAAATTTATAATGAATTTTCAATGAAATTAATGGAAATAGCATTACAGAAAACCATCACAGAATTTTTGGGTAAAATCACAGAAAGTCAGAATTTTTTTTTCTCAAAAACACAGAATTTTTTTCGGCAACCTTGCTTACGGATCATATCCGATACATGAATATTCATTTCATCACTCAATTTTGAAAGTCTGTAAAATCTGGGCACTCTGAGCAAAAATCTGGGCAAAATCTGTGTCGGACCAATATCTGGACGAAGGGTCAAAAGTCTGTGGTTTACAGACAAATTTGGGCACCTGGCAACCCAGGTCTTGGACAACTTTTTTTTGGAGATTTGCGACGAACAAACACAGAGAAATTTTAAAAAAATTGCTCGTGTATTATATTGCAAATCTTCTAGACCCCCCGATCGGTTTTTTTTTCGTAAATAGTGTGTTAGATAAAGGAGAGTATTTTTTATTCTCTTTGTATCCTAAATGGACCCACCGTTCTAGGCGACTCATGACCTGGAGTATTCAAAAACACGTGCCTGGGAGGCGTTGTCCGTAAGATCCGGGCGAGAATATGAGCGAGTATCCATTGAGTGCAAGATGGTGCTGCACTAGAAAAATAGGCTATGAAAGCCAACCCCAAGAATCGGTCTAACCGAGTGAAGAATAAAAAGAAGACGATCGTGATCAAAGCATCGGATGGGACGTACGTCGACATCGTTCGACAGATACGACCGGAAGAGAAACTTACTGGCATGACATGAGCGAACAGGTGTTATATACTTCGGAACATAACGAATTCTACATGGCCATAGAAGCAGAAGTCCTTAGCCCTTCTAGACGAGGCCTATCTATCAGATAGTCATCGCCTATATCAACCCTGCATTGAGGTACTTACAGGATACAGGGAACAATCCTTTGGTCATCGCAGGGGACTTTAACGCGTGAATCGTAGAATGGAGTAGTCAGCTTACAAATCTTAGATGGAAAAGTCTACTAGACCCTCTGGTTAGGCTGAACTTATATCTGCCGATTGCAGGCACTACCAGAACAATTCGAGAAGAAGGACGAGTAACTATCATATCGGTCAGTCAGATTTGGTACTCAGGATTAGACGACCGATTGGAGAGTGAGTGACTTTATCAGTAAATAGACGGGGGACGAAGACGTCTGAACGACTCTGGCAGAAAACGCAGTTAGACTAGAACTCCTTTATCCTTTAGTGAGGCTTTGGTTTTATTATTTATGAGTTCATATGAGATTCGCCGTTTCGTAACTGGACACTGAAAGTTGATTTGTAACTTTTGAACGGCATTTCAAGACGCAACACCTTAAATAGATTGTTAACATATTTTTCTGATGACAGCAAATGAAATTTTACACACTTTTTTTTTGGAGATTTTTTGCTCGAGGTTGTAAGTCTGTTCTCTAGAAGCGAATTCCATCAACTTATAATATTGGAGGTACGCAAAAAATCATACCTTGACGCCGCAAATTACGCCATCCAATAAATCAATAATACGCCTCCCGTGCAGACTCTTAATTATAAAAGTCACATCAAAAAGGTCAACCCCGAACGGCTGCAAGAATGCATGCATAAATGCGTAATCATCCGCGGCTAGTGACTTAAATGCCGCCTGAAAGGAAACCCTCGAGCAGTGCTTGCTTTTTTGGCTATGGGGTGTTTTGTTCCAGCAGCAAGTAGCAGCCCCAAAACAACTATACCTATGCTAAACATAAACCACTATGGAAGCAGTCTGTCCCCAGGCGTGATCGAGCAAAGTAAAAAAACAAAACTTCGCCACTGACCGATTTCATATGAATACGGATAGGTAGTTTTTTCCTCGAACCCAGCAGTCGTCCGACGACTGTCATGAGATTCGATCTTGAATCCCTGCGGTGTTACGTCACCGGGGGCCAGGGGACAACATACCTTCGAGATATCCCACCTAAGGTATGTGGTCTTGAAAAGTTAGAAGCAATCCAAAAAAAAAAAAATGATGAAATGGTCGTAAATTATATCCACCGGTTCGGTTGTGACTTGATCGCCAGTAAAAGGTAGGCTTTTGGATGCAGACCCCCAATGATTATTACGTTATGTTTTCGATTTCCTGTTTGATTGGTTGCAACTTTTTTGGACATGATATATCCGACACCGTCTGAGAGATGAGGTGACAGATGGGAATTTGGGCGGAATGAAATTATATTTTCGCACGAATGATGTTGACTCTGCGCTTAACAATCAATTTTATGACGTAATTTTAATGCATGTATCAACCATTCTTCTGATTATTTGAAAACTTTAAAATTCAGACAAAATTATCTTACTTGAAAAAATTTTCGAAAAAATAGGCAAAATTGTCAAAATTGTCAAAATTGTCAAAATTGTCAAAATTGTCAAAATTGTCAAAATTGTCAAAATTGTCAAAATTGTCAAAATTGTCAAAATTGTCAAAATTGTCAAAATTGTCAAAATTGTCAAAATTGTCAAAATTGTCAAAATTGTCAAAATTGTCAAAATTGTCAAAATTGTCAAAATTGTCAAAATTGTCAAAATTGTCAAAATTGTCAAAATTGTCAAAATTGTCAAAATTGTCAAAATTGTCAAAATTGTCAAAATTGTCAAAATTGTCAAAATTGTCAAAATTGTCAAAATTGTCAAAATTGTCAAAATTGTCAAAATTGTCAAAATTGTCAAAATTGTCAAAATTGTCAAAATTGTCAAAATTGTCAAAATTGTCAAAATTGTCAAAATTGTCGAAATTGTCGAAATTGTCAAAATAGTCAAAATTCTAATTGTCAAAATTGTCAAAATTGTCAAAATTGTCAAAATTGTCAAAATTGACAAAATTGACAAAATTGTCAAAATTGTCAAAATTGTTAAAATTGTCAAAATTGTCAAAATTGTCAAAATTGTCAAAATTGTCAAAATTGTCAAAATTGTCAAAATTGTCAAAATTGTCAAAATTGTCAAAATTGTCAAAATTGTCAAAATTGTCAAAATTGTCAAAATTGTCAAAATTGTCAAAATTGTCAAAATTGTCAAAATTGTCAAAATTGTCAAAATTGTCAAAATTGTCAAAATTGTCAAAATTGTCAAAATTGTCAAAATTTACAAAATTGAAAAAAAATTGACAAAATTGACAAAATTGTCAAAATTGTCAAAATTGTCAAAATTTTCAAAATTTTAAAATTGACAAAATTTACAAAATTGAAAAAAAATTGAAAAAATCGACAAAATTGACAAAATTGACAAAATTGACAAAATTGACAAAATTGACAAAATTGACAAAATTGACAAAATTGACAAAATTGTCAAAATTGACAAAATTGACAAAATTGACAAAAATTGACAAAATCGACAAAATTGACAAAATTGACTAAATTGACAAAATTGACAAAATTGACAAAATTGATAAAATTGACAAAATTGACAAAATTGACAAAATTGACAAAATTGACAAAATTGACAAAATTGACAAAATTGACAAAATTGACAAAATTGACAAAATTGACAAAATTGACAAAATTGACAAAATTGACAAAATTGACAAAATTGACAAAATTGACAAAATTGACAAAATTGACAAAATTGACAAAATTGACAAAATTGACAAAATTGACAAAATTGACAAAATTGATAAAATTGACCAAATTGACAAAATTGACAAAATTGACAAAATTGACAAAATTGACAAAATTGACAAAATTGACAAAATTGAAAAAATTGACAAAATTGACAAAATTGACATAATTGACATAATTGACAAAATTGACAAAATTGACAAAATTGACAAAATTGACAAAATTGACAAAATTGACAAAATTGACAAAATTGACAAAATTGACAAAATTGACAAAATTGACAAAATTGACAAAATTGACAAAATTGACAAAATTGACAAAATTGACAAAATTGACAAAATTGACAAAATTGACAAAATTGACAAAATTGACAAAATTGACAAAATTGACAAAATTGACAAAATTGACAAAATTGACAAAATTGACAAAATTGACAAAATTGACAAAATTGACAAAATTGACAAAATTGACAAAATTGACAAAATTGACAAAATTGACAAAATTGACAAAATTGACAAAATTGACAAAATTGAAAAAAAATTACAAAATTGAAAAAAAATTGACAAAATTGACAAAATTTACAAAGTTGACAAAATTGAAAAAATCGACAAAATTGACAAAATTGACAAAATTGACAAAATTGACAAAATTGACAAAATTGACAAAATTGACAAAATTGACAAAGTTGACAAATTTGACCAAATTGACAAAATTGACAAAGTTGACAAAATTGAAAAAATTGATAAAATTGACCAAATTGACCTAATTGACCTAATTGACAAAATTGACAAAATTGACAAAATTGACAAAATTGACAAAATTGACAAAATTGACAAAATTGACAAAATTGACAAAATTGACAAAATTGACAAAATTGACAAAATTGACAAAATTGACAAAATTGACAAAATTGACAAAATTGACAAAATTGACAAAATTGACAAAATTGACAAAATTGACAAAATTGACAAAATTGACAAAATTGACAAAATTGACAAAATTGACAAAAATGACAAAATTGACAAAATTGACAAAATTGACAAAATTGACAAAATTGACAAAATTGACAAAATTGACAAAATTGACAAAATTGACAAAATTGACAAAATTGACAAAATTGACAAAATTGACAAAATTGACAAAATTGACAAAATTGACAAAATTGACAAAATTGACAAAATTGACAAAATTGACAAAATTGACAAAATTGACAAAATTGACAAAATTGACAAAATTGACAAAATTGACAAAATTGACAAAATTGACAAAATTGACAAAATTGACAAAATTGACAAAATTGACAAAATTGACAAAATTGACAAAATTGAAAAAAAATTACAAAATTGAAAAAAAATTGACAAAATTGACAAAATTTACAAAGTTAACAAAATTGAAAAAATCGACAAAATTGACAAAATTGACAAAATTGACAAAGTTGACAAAGTTGACAAATTTGACAAAATTGACAAAATTGACAAAGTTGACAAAATTGATAAAATTGACCAAATTGACCTAATTGACCTAATTGACAAAATTGACAAAATTGACAAAATTGACAAAATTGACAAAATTGACAAAATTGACAAAATTGACAAAATTGACAAAATTGACAAAATTGACAAAATTGACAAAATTGACAAAATTGACAAAATTGACAAAATTGACAAAATTGACAAAATTGACAAAATTGACAAAATTGACAAAATTGACAAAATTGACAAAATTGACAAAATTGACAAAATTGACAAAATTGACAAAATTGACAAAATTTACAAAATTGACAAAATTGACAAAATTGACAAAATTGACAAAATTGACAAAATTGACAAAATTGACAAAATTGACAAAATTGACAAAATTGACAAAATTGACAAAATTGACAAAATTGACAAAATTGACAAAATTGACAAAATTGTTAAAATTGACAAAATTGACAAAATTGTCAAAATTGCGAAAATTGACAAAATTGAATTTTTTTTACAAAATTGAAAAAAAATTGACAAAATTGACCAAATTGACAAAATTTACAAATCTGACAAAATTGACAAAATTGACAAAATTGACCAAATCGACGGAATTCACAAAATTGTTAATATTAATAAACCCTTAAGATTCGTTCGAAATAATATCCAAAATAAGATTGAGTTCTAGAGCTCTCAATTTAAATTTAAACAAAATATCAATCCATATGCTTATTAATATACTCAACGTAAATACTCTAAGAGGGCTCACTTTCAATATCATCGTTCAACTGAGAGGCGAAGCACTCGACAATTAAAAGCATAGAACTAGTAAAAGTGACCAAACAGGTTGCCGTTCTTGACCTACACTTTCTGAACCGAGAAGAGGAATGCTGCATGCAGATGAATGGCGCTAAGTCATTCAGCCTAAGAATACGACAAGCATTCTTCTAGTTGGGTCTTTAATCTCATCTTAGCCTTAGCTAGACGTCTTCAAGTCAGTAAGTAGCAAGTCAGAGCAAGTCACTGCCAGTGCACTGGACCGTCGCTAAAGCTTTCTGAAGCCATTAAACACGGCTCGGTAATAACCGTAAATTTAAAAGGGAAAACTTGACCATCGCTAGATCGGAGAATCGGAAGAAGCGGGACGAGACGTTCGTTGAGATACCAGTCGAGTCTTACAATACCGGTGCTTGAACTGGATAGAGGTAATCGTTAATGTTGATCGTGGATGGAGTCAATGGCTAACAAGTTTAGGTACCGAGGCATATCTACTGCATAGATACAGGGAGTCGTTCAGTGGAACATCTCTCTTGCTATCTGTTTATAACGGCTCATGATGGTTGTTGGCTAAAATGTTCGGAATGTTTTTATTTCAGTTTCTTTTATCCAGGGGGAAGTGGAGAGAGATTGAAAGTAGCTACATTTTGCCACGCGCTTTGGATAAGTGTGACTAGCATGTGTTAAGTGTGCGTAAGTGTGGCGTTAGTTTGTTGATCTTTTTAAAACCATGCGTGTCACAGGAAATAAACATCGAATTATGCTTGAATTGAAAATTATAACTTCAAAGCTATCATAAAGTTTTAGAATTCAGGTTAAGTTTCAGAATCCATAATTAACCCGGTGAGGAATAAATACAAGATATTTCGCATTCCGCTTTCCGCTTGATTATGACGCTTAATTAGACAAACAATTCCAAAATCAAAAATTTAGAAACGAAATAATATAAAATTTGTAAAATTCATTCAGAATTTTCCACGATCCATAATTTGTACAAAAGAAAAAAAAAACGAAACGATTTGAAATAGGAAATATAAAAACAAATGAAATTTTGAAGAAATATTAACACAAAAGAAATCTGGAAGAAAACGTGTATATTTACTAATGATAAAGTTCTCTTGTAGAAAATAACGATATTGTCTACAAGGAAGTTTTCAATTGTATACACAAATTGCTAAGTTTTTGTGTGAAATTGATCAAATGATCAGATTTCTTGAGAAGCAGAAAACAACTTTGTCATAAAATCAAGCAGCCAAATTGAAGATTGTTTTTTTATGGCGATCGTCGAAAATGTGTTTCAAATTTTCCACATACTATGCATGGGCAAGCCCTAGATACAGATACAGATGTGTTTTATGGTCACACAGGGCTAGATTGACTTTTTTTCGATACTGTTTTGCAGTCCACGGTCCACGATTAGATTTTCCATGACATTGGCAGCGTCGTTCACTTGCTGCTATTTATTAAAATGCGCTTCTTGTAAGTGGATTAATGGATTTTCAAGGAGATTTTTGGAATTTGCATGAAATTGTTTATGCAACTCGATCTGAAAAAAAATCCTTTCTTTTCATCTTTTTGCATAAATAACTATTCCAGTACCGGAATGTTCACTGTTCAGCATTGAATTGCATTTTTTCTGTTTTCCAAACTAGATTGAAATATGTATGAAAATGGGGTTTTTTTTCTTACATTTCATCAAAGGGGCCTCACAAAATCAACTTAAAATGGGGCACCGGACGAACCATTTAAATACAATTTTCATAAAAATTGATTCACGAGCACGAAGAAGTTAAGATTATAGATTTCCAGATTTATTTCAGCATGTATCCGAGCCGGCAATCGGCGAAATTGTCGACGAAAAATCCGGACAATATCAGGAAAAATTTGATTAAAACCCAAGAATTATTCAAAAAAAATCAAGAAAAAAACCTGAAAAATATTTTTTTTCTAAACTCCAGCAGATTTAAAATCGAAATTTAGGCTTCCAAAAAACCCTTTATGATTATTTTGATGAAACTCCATCAAAAAATTTTGTTTTTGGATGCATAAATAAAAAAAAACTACAACATAGTTCGAAATTGGCATTAGTTTAGCTGACAGCAACAAAAAAATTTCACCTGCCAAAATTTGTGAAATTAATTTGATCTTATGAAATAAAATATGAAAAATACAATGATCCTGTTAAGTTCAATGCACATTAGGAGTAGCCTGCCATCCATCAGTTTTGAAAACGATCCGGATATGTTAGAATCTTGAGAGGAAGCTTAAGAGAATGCTATCGCATTTCCGATGGATACCGCCAGAGTTTCCGACATTTAGAAGATGCACAAAAATTTGCGGAAAATCTATTTTATCATGAGATAAGTATCTTTATGTCTTTTTAAGCTTTGATATTTATCGGTTGGTGGGACAGTCCATTTGTTTCCGCTTTACGTTTCGGGCAGTATTCTTTTACATATTTGAAACGATTTGAACCGTTTTTTTCTAAGGATCAAAATAGTTCAACAGAAGTACCGATTTTCTGGAAAATATTTAACATTAAGTAAAATTTAACATTAGGATAAAGCAAAGATACCCTATTATTTTGAGAATGAAACAGTTACGTTTCATTTTATCAAATTTTAAATTTCAGCACTGGAAAAATTTTCCAACAATTTCCTATAGTATCAGTTTTAAAACTAATCCTTTGTCTATATTTGAATTCAGGTAGGAAAATGGCCATTGAAAAGAGGAATCAACTTTCCGATTAATTAATTTGTGATATACTGAAAAGCCAGAAAGTCTTTAATCAGTTTAGAATGACAGCGAATTTCCAAGCTTTTTAAAAATTTGTTTTAAAAATGTTTCTTATTCATCTTAATTTTTATTTTTGAAATTGTAGCTTACAGTTGGAAAAGACAATATGAACCAAAATAGCCAAATACACCTTTGCAACACAGATTGTTCATATTGCTGGAATTTAACAAGATATTTTTTATAAGCATCAACAAAGTTTGAAACTTGAGAATAGAAAATTGTTTTAAAATTTTAGTTTCCACTAACTTATTCCGTTGATCATGTTCGCGTAATAACCATCAGAATTAAAATTTTATTAAATGTTGGAAAGAACTTTTTGTTTTGATCAAAATTTAAAAATACCAAAAAACTTTCATGCATAATCATAACCACTTACAGTTTGATGATTGAAAATTAATTCTGAATGAGGACTTGATTAAGAGAAGATATTTGAGTTTGCGAGTCTTAACATGATTTTTTTTTTGCATTTTTATTTTCCAGAAGCTTATATGGTTTAAGACAGTATTAATAAGAAGTTCAGTAGAAAGCTGAATTAAAAAAAAAAGCTATGAATGATGGAATCTAAGAATTGTACAATCAAAAATGTTTGAAATGAATTAAAGAAAAATTGAACACAAAACATTATTATGAACCATTCAGAATAGTTACCAATATGATAATTTTTATCATTCATCAGGATCTTCAGGAGTTAATCAGGAAACTTTGACATTTCAGGAGATTGAAAGGAAACATTTCAAGTAGCCACATCATTTCCCAAAGTGTAAACGAAGATGTAAACGGTTCAGCTAGTCACTTATAAATAGCTTCAGTTGTGATAAAATTTCACTGATTTTGTCTGGTACCTACTCAGCTGTTTTGAAAGAAAGATAGAGTTTTCTGTTTAATAAACTGACTTGCTTTTGTATTAAATTTAAAAAAAAAAATCACTTGAACATTTTCTAGTTGTGTCGTTCTCTACGTTGATTTTTGTGTGATTGTTCCGTTTGTCAAAAAAAAGGGGTCATTACTTGCAGTTAATCATTTCGTTGTGTCACTTGTACTTGAGCGTCAAATTTCTTTAAAAAAAATCAAAATTGTTCCTACGTAATCTTTTTATATTCAGAAAAGGAACTTTTTTTACATTAAATCTGTACCGGAAACTTTTTTAATTAATTTAGGAATGGGGAAAAGCCTTTCAACGCAATTTATTATACGTTCAGTGAAAGTTTGGTTTTGTAGTAAATTTATTAAAAAACGAAGAATTTGTTCAGTTTGTTATGTTCAATATGGTCAATTTCCCGTTGGAATTTTCACTAAAAATTATGGATGCACGCAGCCAAGTTTTCTTTAATTTTCAATACCTTCCTAGTAGTAATTAATTTTTTAAGTTTCGAGAAAATCGACACAAACATTATCAGATATTCGTACTGGCTCTCGTACTATATGTTGATTTGTATGGGATCCCACTCCTCTCTAATGAGAGGGGCGAGTTACTTTTGTATGAAAGAATTTACATTGGACAAAACTGTAAGTTGTATGGTCAATAGACTGATCAGAATCGGGCCATAAAAGTATCAAGCGGTGTTTGGTTCCTCATGGGCTCAATAACAACTGTGCAAATTTTGGTGGTTCTAGGGTTTGAAATGGGCTGAAGCACAAAATTCAAAGTTTGTATGGAAATAAGTAGATATGGAAAAAGTGGCTTTTTTATTCAAAAAATTCCACAGCCTCACTGTTGCACTGAACTCAAATTCTCCAAGCTGCTTCTTATTGCTGAAGAGTCAAAGAACAACTTTAATTTGTTTTTTTTTTTCGCATCTTTTAAATGGTACCTGCCTTGCCTTTTGGGTAGGAGCCATTATACGTTGGAAACTAGCTAGCCTGTTTCCCCATACGTAGAAGTTTTTTCATATCATTTGTTACCGATTGTCGTGATTGTCGTGTCACCTGTGCGAACAGATCCACAAGCTCGAACAAAAAATCTTCAGAAACTTGGGTAAAGTTTCAAATGCTCTCTTTTGAAGAAGCCTCTGAAATACAGTGCCATCTATTGATTTGTAACTTTTTAACGGCGCAAAAGATGGCACTGTTTCTTTTTTTTTTTAAAGACGCAGTGGTATACGAACTCATAAATAAATAAACTTAAATACAGAAGCGTACTAACAACTTTGCTAGTTATTTTTTTTTAGTTGAGTTGAAATTCTAAGCTTCTCTAAGTGGGCATTTTCACGTGTCAATACTGTTTGTATTTAGTGCTTCATGCTAATTTGAAGCACTGATAAATTGCAAACCCCTCTCATCTCGGAAAAGGAGAGGTCCTATATAAGATTGACGTAAAAATATGAAACAAATCGATAATTTTTTACGTGATATCTATAAAAAAAATGAAATTTGTATTATTATTCTTCACTCCATACAAGATTTTTTTTTGAAGAATCACTGAATTCCAGGCTTCTTCGATTCTCTTGATTTTTACTCACTTTTTCTCATCTGCTTGTCAAACGCCTAAGAGAAACATGCTTTCTCACACTTAAACCGATCAAGCAGCCCACGTTTTGTTGCAGAGCATTTCAAAAACGCAGTCACGCAATTTCATTCCCGAAGGGAGAAATGTTCATCAGCTTCTCAGTTAATGGCTGAGAAATCAACGACCGAACAGAGATGGACGCTTCGGTTGTGGTTTATTTCAGCACTTGCTGGGGCCAATGTTGCATAATTTCATATAGAAAGAGGACGGTTCAATCACACATTAAAGCTGTCCACGTGATTTGGTGAAACGGCCAAATTTCATATGCGATTTGCATTTCTTTTTCTCTTAGGAGCGATGAGAATAGTAAAACTATGCCCTTGCCTTCACTGAGCAATTCATTTCACTGATCACACGTAGCGCTGATGAGGTGTTTTCAGAGTCACAAACCAACAGTGCTCTGCCAGTAGAAGAGTGATCATTCGTTAGTGAAAAATTTCTATTGGCTCTCTCAGCAGCAGATGATGAAATGCTCATTTAAAATCCCCTCACAATTATTAGGAGCGAAAAAGTTCACTGTCTCCTTTTGGGCAAGATGAGCAAAATGAAGCCTGCTGAATTCTACTATGATTTCCGAATTTTGTTTTTAAAAATTACAAATCATATGCTCAGATTTTACCAAGTTTTAGAAATATTGGTCCTGATTTGTTCAGCCTTCATAAATGCTGGAAAATTTTGAAATACTCTCATTAGAGGCCCCTTTAGTTTATATTCGAGTAAAACTAATCGAAAAATTAAATATTTTAAGGGGGTACCGTAGATGTTCTATTTTACGATTTAAATCAAATTTTCCAGTTTCTATTTCTTTTCCCAGATTTCTAGTATTCTGTATGATTAAAGTCATGTTATTTTTTTTGCTCGGGGCCCCCTAGGTATCTGTATCGTTATTTAAAAAATAATGTTTTAATAAACCCAGAGAAATATCTGTTGCCGTCATGGACGATTCTGAACAGTCACTCATTACAATAAATCACCTTGTCACGTAAAAAATTGCACGTGTATCAGATTTCTGCTGATTCCGTAAGGAATTGTCCTGTTTAAAAGTGGAGGGGCCACTTTATATCATAAATCACGTGGTTGAATAAAAGAGAATCTTTCGATTGCTTTAATTCAGTAGAATTATTCAACCAAGTAGGCCTACAACACAAATTAGAGTGCTAAATCACATTTTTCTGAACCAATTTTTAAGAAATTCGCGAGTTGTATCATATTTGAGGTTAATTTTGTATGGGAGCCCCACTGATTTACAGGGGACAATCTTGAAATTATTATAAAAACCATCCTTCGCCCAAAAAACCGTCTTCTACCAAATTTCACGTCATTCTGATCATCAGTTTGTACGTGATGGTGTTATTAAACAAAGGTCTTTCTTTTTATTCAAAATATTCTAAAATCAATACTGGCTACAAGTAAATACTCCACTTACCTCCTTTTTCCGAACCGGTGGAGGTTGGTAACCGGACAACGCTCTAGTATTCAACAGCCTCCGTCCTCCAACGGTTCGCAACGGCCCCAGGGGACGCGGCAACGTCGGAGCATCCATAACTTCTTCCTCCCCGTGCGAATCACTCTCGCTACCAGTGGTAGCAATCGCGGCCACAGCCAATGCCACAACACTGGCACCACTGTTACTCTTCTGACTTCCGCCACCGCCGGCCGTTGTTGCTACACCGCCGACCAAACTATTTTTACGGGAACGAACCTCCGCTCGGATGCGTTCCTTTTCGATCGATTTTATACTTTCGTAGATTCCGATATCGTCAAAAATGTAGGGTAGATTGGTTTCATCACTGGTCGCTATCAGTCCACCGAGGAGCATCTTGTCTAGGCTTTCATCTTGCGGGAGAATTTCTTCATCGTCACTGCCGACTGGGCGGAAGATGGCTGGTTTCTCGTTCAGTTGGCACCGGGCCGAAGAGGACTGTTTCCGATTTTTGTGATTCATCATAGTTAGATTGACGTAGTCAAAGTTCTTGAACGAATCCGTAAAGATAAGACTGGTGAAGTTGGAACTGGAATCGACCCCGGAGTCGTTGGCGGTGGACGTTGTTCTGAGGGTGATTGGTTTGGATTCCAGCGATTGGAACTGGTTATCCGTGTCTGCGTCTTGGAAGTTACTGCTGGAATAGGGTGGAGGAGGCAGGGAGTTGAACTGATGGGCTCTTTTGTTTTTGAAGGGTTTCTTGTTGAGGAAATCTCCGTAGTAGTATTGGAGGTATTCTTTGGTGTTTTCGAAGCCACGCTTTCGAACGAAGTCGTTGATTACTTTGGTGTACGCCTTTTCGGTGAAATCGTCAGAGACTTTTATGAGTTTGATAGTGTTTTTGGCTGGTTTGAGAGTGGTATATTTCATGAGGGATTTCTCACAGAATTCCCGCACCTGTTGGTAGGTTCGTTTGCAACGAGAAGTTTTCTTTGGAATAGTTACGTAACAGGGTATTTCCTGTTTATTGGTGGTGCTGATCACAGGAGTAGAGGTGTAGTATTGGGAGCGAAAAGTCGATAGACCGAATATCCTTGATGATTCTTTCGAAGGAACGGTTCCATATTTTTGGTAGTAACGTTCGAAATTCTGATCTTGTTTACAAAAAACCTGGGGATTCGTGCATGAGTAATATTTTTTGGGTATTTCTGCAAGAAGCTTCTCTTTTTTAACCGAATCACAGTCGTTGTTTGAAACTGGAACAGAAGCAGCATTGGACCTTATCTCGGAACGATCCAGTTCCGAACCAGAACTGTTATAAATGTAATCCATTATGTCCATGTATTTTTTCTTGATCAAATAGTTTTTGAAATCTGTATCCTTGATAATATCGGTGTAGGACATGGTGTCGAAATATTCCTGCAGAATGTCCATCTCGGTTTTTTCGTCGTTGTTCCTCTCCAACAGTTGTACGATTTTGCTTTTGAGTTTGCTAGATTTGCTCGAAAGCATGCTCCTGTGCGATCTGTTGGAGATTTTGGACTTGTGAGAGATTTGCGACTTGAGAGTTCCTGAATTGATCTCTGGACAGCTACCAAACATGTTTTGTTTCTTCAACAAGGTGGACTCTCGTTGAAGCGAATTGAATGGTTGAATGTTCTTCGCAAACAGCTGCTTCCTTCCGGATATTGTCTTGTTCTTATGAAACAGATGAGCCTTGTTGTTGAACACTTGAAACGCTTCTTCCTGTCCCACGAACGGGCCCTGTCCGAAACATTGCTCAAACGATTTGCCACCTTCAAACCAACTGATCGGAAAGTCCTGTGGCGAGAATTTAGTTCTACTAGCTATGGTCGAACGCTTTAGATCACACCCCTGAATTTGTCGTTCGTCAAACAACGACGCTCGATAAGACAACGGCGATTCCGACTTCTCAACCATCGATCTTTTGCGCACTGCTATCGATGCCGGAGACTCCTTCAACACAGGAACTTCCCTTTTCTCGCATTGTCTCGCCTTTCGGTCTGTCTCCACCGCCTTTCGCTCCAAGGTAGTCTGCCCTTCCTTCCGCTTTTCTTCTAAACTGTTGCGTCGTTGGTGCATTTTAAGCGTTCCGAAGCGTCGATGTACCTTTCCGACTATGTAACTGGCAGTATTCTTCACTTTTTTGATGCGAAAAATGAAGAAATGCCTTCGTCGGTTGTGCAACGTGTCCCGTTGACTGAGAGAGTCGGTTTCGTATCGGAGGGTGTCGGTCTTGGGTGTCGTGGTGCTGCTCGTCGTCGTGAGATTGTAACTGTTTTTGTTGGCGGTGCTGAACCTCATGGCGCGTTTCAAAATGAATGCTCCCGGCGGTGTCTTTTGAAGTGCTTTGTAGGGTGCTTATAGGGGATTTGATGGTGAATTTTTTTTTCACTTGTTGATTAGTCTACATCTTGCTATAGTTGAACTTCGATTGCTGGTGGATGCAAACATAAAGTTAAAAGCTATGGTCGAGTTGTTTCACACATTTTTGTTATTCAGTTTTTTTTGTATGTAAGCTTTAACAAGGCCACTTATTTTTGACTGATGGAGCATAAATGTAGTTCCAATTTCTCAATTTTCAATTGAGAAATACGTCTTCACATGAATATCTTTGTTATCGCTCGATTTTGAATCAAAATTAAGATTTGTTTCTGTATTTTGTACCCCTTCCATTTTTATCACTTTCATTAACTGAGCATTTCGAAGAAATGAAATACAAAACTGTCAAACATTTTTGTAGGTATCATTTTGTGATCTTTCGGAATTATTATTGCGTTATTTTAAGACATTCTAATTTCGATCATTTCAGCAATTTTGGTAATTCTAGTCATTTTATTATGGCCATTCTGTAAAATATGATGATTTTGTCACATTAAATAGGAGTTATTTATTGTGCATTTTTGTTTTTTGTCATTCAGATGGAAATTTATTTTTTTTCATTTTTTCATTTTAACCATTTGTCATTTTGATCAATTTTTTATAATTTTCATAATCTTGGATTTTTTTTTTAATTTTGTATTTTTGATTTTTAATTGTTTTTGTCATTATTTTGGTGTTTGTCCATTTTCATAATGAATTCAGTTATTCCAATTTATTTAAAATTTGCATTCTTTATCATCTTCGTAGGATTTGTATTCTCTTCATTTTTATCATTTATCCATGATTGCCATTTTAAAAAAAAAAAATTGTTTTAAGTTTATTATGTATGATGATTATTTTGGTAGATTTGGTATTTTATCTTTTATATTTTATTTTATTTGTTTTCTTTTTGGTCTTTTCTGTCAATTATGCCATAATATCATTTCTGTCATTTTTGTCAATTTTTCAATTTGTCATACTAGTTATTTTTGGTTATTTTTTGTAATTTTTGTCATTCTTTGTCTTTACTTGTCATTCTTTGTCATTTTTGTCATTTTTTGGAATTTTTTGTCGATTATTGTCATTTTTTGTAATTTTTTGTTATTTTTTGTAATTTTCTTGTAATTTTTTGTAATTTTTTGTAATTTTTTATTTTTTTGTAGTTTTTTGTAATTTTTTGTAATTTTTTGTAATTTTTTGTCATTTTTTGTTATTCATTGTCGTAATTTTTGTTTTTTTGTTATTTTTGTCATTTTTGTCATTTTTGTTTATCTTATTTTTTGTTATTTTTTGTTTTTTTTTTACTTTTTTAGTATTTTTTTTTCTTTTTTGTCATTTTTGTCATTTTTTTCATTTTTGTCATTATTGTCATTTTTGTCATTTTTGTCATTTTTGTCATTTTTGTCATTTTTGTAATTTTTGTAATTTTTGCCATTTTTGTCATTTTTGTCATTTTTGTCATTTTTGCCATTTTTGTCATTTTTGTCATTTTGGTCATTTTGGTCATTTTGGTCATTTTGGTCATTTTGGTCATTTTGGTCATTTTTGTCATTTTTGTCATTTTTGTCATTTTTGTCATTTTTGTCATTTTTGTCATTTTTGTCATTTTTGTCATTTTTGTCATTTTTG
This sequence comes from Uranotaenia lowii, assembly GCF_029784155.1. Lineage (NCBI taxonomy): Eukaryota > Metazoa > Arthropoda > Insecta > Diptera > Culicidae > Uranotaenia > Uranotaenia lowii. The sequence goes on from NC_073693.1 coordinate 29,926,375, forward strand.
TCATTTTTGTCATTTTTGTCATTTTTGTCATTTTTGTCATTTTTGTCATTTTTGTCATTTTTGTCATTTTTGTCATTTTGGTCATTTTTGTCATTTTTGTCATTTTTGTCATTTTTGTCATTTTTGTCATTTTTGTCATTTTTGTCATTTTTGTCATTTTTGTCATTTTTGTCATTTTTGTCATTTTTGTCATTTTTGTCATTTTTGTCATTTTTGTCATTTTTGTCATTTTTGTCATTTTTGTCATTTTTGTCATTTTTGTCATTTTTGTCATTTTTGTCATTTTTGTCATTTTTGTCATTTTTGTCATTTTTGTCATTTTTGTCATTTTTGTCATTTTTGTCATTTTTGTCATTTTTGTCATTTTTGTCATTTTTGTCATTTTTGTCATTTTTGTCATTTTTGTCATTTTTGTCATTTTTGTCATTTTTGTCATTTTTGTCATTTTGGTTATGTTTGTCATTTTGGTCGTTTTGATGAATGTCATTTCAGTAAGTTTTATGGTTTTTTTCATTTTACGATTGTTCTTATTTTGTGATTCTTGTCGTTTTTGTTTTTTTCTACGTTATTTTTTTCATTTTATGATTGTTCTATTTTTGCCATATTTGTCTTATTAATCATGACAAAATGAGACGAAAATTGGACAAAAATCATTCAAAAAGGTGGGCAAAAGAGACAAAGTGAAATATGAAAAAAAATGTACGGACAATGATTATAAAATTGACAAAGAGAAACGAAAATTTGAGGAAAAATATTGATATTGATTGAAAAAATTATAATATCACCAAAATAGGCAAATGAGCAAAATGACAGAAAGAGCACAATGATTTAAAACAATCAAATCACGGGTTAGTTGAAAATAACAAATTGATAAAAATATTACACACGCAGAAAAAAGATTTTTTATTTCAAAGGAAAGTGCAGCAAAAACAAAGGATTTTTTCCTTTGATTTTGGGATAAATAAAAATTCCATTGGTTCAAGGACATTTTCCTTTGTTTCAAAGAATTTTTCTTTTGAAAAATCTTTGAGTCAAAATCTTAATGCTTTGAAACAAAAAACAGTTTCATTTGATGCAAAGTCTTTTTCGTTTGCTACAATGTAATTTAGATTTAGATTTAAAAGGATTGGTTCATTGAACTATTTCCTTTTATTCCAATTGGAAGAAATATTTTCTGTTGTTCAGAAGTTCCAATTATGAATTTTGAACAATAAAAAGAAACAATTTACATCTTAAATTCATTTTTATTACAAACTTAACACAAACACTATGGTTCACTATAATGGAATTAACCGGTCCTAAATTTTGGCCTGAGGGCATTCTTCTTGGACCGCTCAATAAACTTCCGGAAGCAACTCCGGTCATCCAACTGGTGATTGCCGCTGAAGATCGGCCCGAAGATAATCAGACCGCTGGATTTTGGGCGGAATCAGCCGTGGTCCTGTAACAATGCAAAAGTTTATATAAAATCTTAAATATTCACTTTTTGACTAATGGATTAACACGCACTTACCATGGTATGCATTCCTCATCCTGAATCCTCCTAAATAGCTATCTCTGATTCACTTTTGTTTGTTTTGATTTTTAACACGACCGGCCAAACTTTATTCGAAATTCGGTACTTGCTCAATCCAAATTATCTTCTAAGTTTGAAGTTTTAACTTAAAGAAATTATTCCTTTCTGTTGAAAACATTTTTCTTTGGTTGAAAGAAAATTTACTTTGTTTCAAAAGACATATGCAATTGAAAAAATGTCTTTTGAATCAAAGAATTTGTTTAAAATCAAATTCCAAAATTATTCAGTTCAAAAAATTAATTCTTTCTTTCAAAAATTATTCATTTGAATCAGAACGAGAATTCATTGATTCAAAAAAAAACAGGAGTTTGATTCAAAAAACTGAGTGTTTTGAATCAAAGTCAGTTTTGTTTTGTTTCAAAATCCAAGTTTTCTCTGCGTGCAAATACTGAGAATACCATAATTTGATTTCATGTTAACAAAATATCAATCCGAAATACATCCTATGTTTGTTTTTTTTTTTTCGTGCGTTCTATAGTCACTGAATTGATGCTCTGAGGCACCGATTAAAAATCAGTTCCATATGGCACGAAACAAAGCAGCAATAACCTTCACATAATCCATCAATTCAAATGTTCAATTTTGGCAATGAAAAAAAAAACGGAGATTCACCCGAATGATCCTTATTTGCCATTGCTTACACACTATCGGAACTTGTAAGTGTATCCATCGCCAGATGAGTCAAGGGCCACGTTAAGGCAACCAACCAGCTGTTGGCCATCATTGAAAAAAAAAACACTTTTATGTGTACTAGTTTGCTAGCAAAATGGTTTTCTTCGACACAATTGGCTTTGTTTTTGTGTTGTCTGACAAAAACTTTCTTCGCAAATTCCTCTTCTTTGGCGGTTCGGTTTTAGCTGATCTTTTTTTTTCGCTCTCCATTTCGGTGTTTATTATGATTTTTGCCGTCACTAATTGCTGCATTTGCAGATTGTTTACACTCACATCCGCACGCAAACAAACACTTATGGCGCTTTGGAGTTGGAGTTTTCCATACGCGTAGCAGCACTTAAAAAAACATTTGGCACCTTCTGCGTTGCGCTGAGACCGAATTTCGTGACGCGTTAACGTTAGATTTTCCAATAATTGGCCGGACACGCATACGAATTTTCGCACCTTCATCAGCTTGTTGGCGGAAAAAGGTGTTCGCGAACCACACTTTCTTCTACCATCATCATGGCCATCTTCGATAGAGTACGTTGAACCACTGTTATTTTCCCTTCGAGGAATCAATCACCCTTTTTCTTAGTAACACAGATTGATTAGATCTGGCAGTTTTTTCCATGGCAACCTTATTGTAGGGTTTGGCTGTCAGCTTGTGTCCCTGTTGCATGGATAATTTATGAAGATTGAATTTTTAATATTGGTCATTGATTGGTCAAGGAGAGAGTTGCTTGGAATTTTAATAATTTTCTCTACAGAATCAGCCATTCTAAAAGTGTTTGTAAAATTAAATTCATCATCCCCTGTCTGCAAATTTCACATCCCAACATCACCGATAAAAGAAGAAAATTTTGGAAGTTAACATTCATCGGTTTTTATTGTAACAATTGAAGTATATTTTTGACGTAAATGTATGTATTACGTAATATTGAAGCGGTAAATACTGAAATTAGCTAACAAAATAGGCGAAAAAAAATTTCACTGTAAAAGACATCTAAACCGGGGTATCAAAACGCCGTTGATTGGTTCATCGATAGTGCAGAAACTTGTGTACGCTTCACCCGTTTGGCTTCAAACTTCATTCGGGTTCCAGGTGCCAGGGAAACAAAAAATCGTCATCTTCCGATATAATTTTGCCGATAAAAACACTCGTGAGAGATATTTCATCCCCAAGAGCATTATATTTTTTCAATTTCGAACCAAATTTATCGGATTTTATAGCGATAAGGATAAGTTCTCGTTTAGGCTCAAGAGAAACTTTCTCAGTATTTGTCATGAAACAAAGGGCGCAGAGAATCAGAGTGAAAACAAGTCTCGATTTTGAAAAGGGCCAATGCCAAAAAACATAACCTTTCTCAGTTATCTTCAAACAATCCAATAAAATTTCAAATGCTTTATCCAAACTCATGCTTTTTCCAAATGAGCTGAAACTTTCTGAAAGTCATTACTTAACCTTAAAGCACCAATCTGAGGGGTGTCCTCGCAAAAAAAAAAAAAAATCATTCCATAAAAATGTGAATCAGTCCAATGTGTAATCCCTTTGCTTTTTCGCTCTTTTCATCCTAGAGTTGAAAACTAATTTTTGTTTAGATTTTATCCATGAAGGGTTTCTGCCTCCTCCCCCCACCCTCTCACTAAATTTTATTGCGAATAAAATAGTAACAGTTTTTTTTTTGTAATTTTTGTCATTTTTTTAATTTTTTAACTTTTTTGTAATTTTTGTCATTTTTGTCATTTTTGTCAGTTTTGTTATTTTTGTCATTTTTGTCATTTTTGTCATTTTTGTCATTTTTGTCATTTTTGTCATTTTTGTCATTTTTGTCATTTTTGTCATTTTTGTCATTTTTGTCATTTTGGTCATTTTTTTCATTTTTTCATTTCTTTCATAGGTTAATTCTTGTCATAGGTTGATTTTTATCTTTTTTTTTAATAAGTTGTCATTTTTGTCCATTTGGTCATTTTGGCATTTTTGCCATTTATGTCATTGTTGTCAATCTTGTTATTTTTGACATTTTTCTTATCATTCCTGTGGTTTTTAAAATTTCTTGTCAATTTGGTCATTCTCGTCATTTTGGCCATTTTGGTCATTTTGGTCATTTTTGTCATTTTTGTCATTTTTGTAATTTTTGTAATTTTTGTAATTTTTGTAATTTTTGTAATTTTTGTAATTTTTGTAGTTTTTGTAATTTTTGTAATTTTGTCATTTTTGTCATTTTTGTCATTTTTGTAATTTTTGTAATTTTTGTAATTTTTGTAATTTTTGTAATTTTTGTAATTTTTGTAATTTCTGTATTTTTTGTAATTTTTGTATTTTTTGTAATATTTGTAATTTTTGTAATTTTTGTCATTTTTGTAATTTTTGTAATTTTTGTCATTTTTGTAATGTTTGTAATTTTTGTAATTTTTGTAATTTTTGTAATTTTTGTAATTTTTGTCATTTTTGTGATTTTTGTCATTTTTGTCATTTTTGTCATTTTTGTGATTTTTGTCATTTTTGTCATTTTTGTCATTTTTGTCATTTTTGTCATTTTTGTCATTTTTGTCATTTTTGTAATTTTTGTAATTTTTATAATTTTTGTAATTTTTGTAATTTTTGTAATTTTTGTAATTTTTGTCATTTTTGTCATTTTTGTAATTTTTGTAATTTTTGTAATTTTTGTAATTTTTGTAATTTTTGTAATTTTTGTCATTTTTGTAATTTTTGTAATTTTTGTAATTTTTGTAATTTTTGTAATTTTTGTAATTTTTGTAATTTTTGTAATTTTTGTAATTTTTGTAATTTTTGTAATTTTTGTAATTTTTGTAATTTTTGTAATTTTTGTAATTTTTGTAATTTTTGTAATTTTGCCATTTTTGTCGTTTTTTTTTATTTTTTTGTCATTTTTGTGATTTTTGTGATTTTTGTGATTTTTGTCATTTTTGTCATTTTTGTCATTTTTGTCATTTTTGTCATTTTTGTCATTTTTGTCATTTTTGTCATTTTTGTCATTTTTGTCATTTTTGTCATTTTTGTCATTTTTGTCATTTTTGTCATTTTTGTCATTTTTGTCATTTTTGTCATTTTTGTCATTTTTGTCATTTTTGTCATTTTTGTCATTTTTGTCATTTATGTCATTTTTGTCATTTTTGTCATTTTTGTCATTTTTGTCATTTTTGTCATTTTTGTCATTTTTAACATTTTTAACATTTTTGTCATTTTTAACATTTTTGTCATTTTTGTCATTTTTGTCATTTTTGTCATTTTTGTCATTTTTGTCATTTTTGTCATTTTTGTCATTTTTGTCATATTTGTCATTTTTGTCATTTTTGTCATTTTTCCCATTTTTGTCATTTTTGTCATTTTTGTCATTTTTGTCATTTTTGTCATTTTTGTCATTTTTGTCATTTTTGTCATTTTTGTCATTTTTGTCATTTTTGTCATTTTTGTCATTTTTGTCATTTTTGTCATTTTTGTCATTTTTGTCATTTTTGTCATTTTTGTCATTTTTGTCATTTTTGTCATTTTTGTCATTTTTGTCATTTTTGTCATTTTTGTCATTTTTGTCATTTTTGTCATTTTTGTCATTTTTGTCATTTTTGTCATTTTTGTCATTTTTGTCATTTTTGTCATTTTTGTCATTTTTGTCATTTTTGTCATTTTTGTCATTTTTGTCATTTTTGTCATTTTTGTCATTTTTGTCATTTTTGTCATTTTTGTCATTTTTGTCATTTTTGTCATTTTTGTCATTTTTGTCATTTTTGTCATTTTTGTCATTTTTGTCATTTTTGTCATTTTTGTCATTTTTGTCATTTTTGTCATTTTTGTCATTTTTGTCATTTTTGTCATTTTTGTCATTTTTGTCATTTTTGTCATTTTTGTCATTTTTGACATTTTTGTCATTTTTGTCATTTTTGTCGTTTTTGTCATTTTTGTCATTTTTGTCATTTTTGTCATTTTTGTCATTTTTGTCATTTTTGTCATTTTTGTCATTTTTGTCATTTTTGTCATTTTTGTCATTTTTGTCATTTTTGTCATTTTTGTCATTTTTGTCATTTTTGTCATTTTTGTCATTTTTGTCATTTTTGTCATTTTTGTCATTTTTGTCATTTTTGTCATTTTTGTCATTTTTGTCATTTTTGTCATTTTTGTCATTTTTGTCATTTTTGTCATTTTTGTCATTTTTGTCATTTTTGTCATTTTTGTCATTTTTGTCATTTTTGTCATTTTTGTCATTTTTGTCATTTTTGTCATTTTTGTCATTTTTGTCATTTTTGTCATTTTTGTCATTTTTGTCATTTTTGTCATTTTTGTCATTTTTGTCATTTTTGTCATTTTTGTCATTTTTGTCATTTTTGTCATTTTTGTCATTTTTGTCATTTTTGTCATTTTTGTCATTTTTGTCATTTTTGTCATTTTTGTCATTTTTGTCATTTTTGTCATTTTTGTCATTTTTGTCATTTTTGTCATTTTTGTCATTTTTGTCATTTTTGTCATTTTTGTCATTTTTGTCATTTTTGTCATTTTTGTCATTTTTGTCATTTTTGTCATTTTTGTCATTTTTGTCATTTTTGTCATTTTTCTCATTTTTGTCATTTTTGTCATTTTTGTCATTTTTGTCATTTTTGTCATTTTTGTCATTTTTGTCATTTTTGTCATTTTTGTCATTTTTGTCATTTTTGTCATTTTTGTCATTTTTGTCATTTTTGTCATTTTTGTCATTTTTAACATTTTTAACATTTTTGTCATTTTTAACATTTTTGTCATTTTTGTCATTTTTGTCATTTTTGTCATTTTTGTCATTTTTGTCATTTTTGTCATTTTTGTCATTTTTGTCATTTTTGTCATTTTTGTCATTTTTGTCATTTTTGTCATTTTTGTCATTTTTGTCATTTTTGTCATTTTTGTCATTTTTGTCATTTTTGTCATTTTTGTCATTTTTGTCATTTTTGTCATTTTTGTCATTTTTGTCATTTTTGTCATTTTTGTCATTTTTGTCATTTTTGTCATTTTTGTCATTTTTGTCATTTTTGTCATTTTTGTCATTTTTGTCATTTTTGTCGTTTTCGTCATTTTTGTCATTTTTGTCATTTTTGTCATTTTTGTCATTTTTGTCATTTTTGTCATTTTTGTCATTTTTGTCATTTTTGTCATTTTTGTCATTTTTGTCATTTTTGTCATTTTTGTCATTTTTGTCATTTTTGTCATTTTTGTCATTTTTGTCATTTTTGTCATTTTTGTCATTTTTGTCATTTTTGTCATTTTTGTCATTTTTGTCATTTTTGTCATTTTTGTCATTTTTGTCATTTTTGTCATTTTTGTCATTTTTGTCATTTTTGTCATTTTTGTCATTTTTGTCATTTTTGTCATTTTTGTCATTTTTGTCATTTTTGTCATTTTTGTCATTTTTGTCATTTTTGTCATTTTTGTCATTTTTGTCATTTTTGTCATTTTTGTCATTTTTGTCATTTTTGTCATTTTTGTCATTTTTGTCATTTTTGTCATTTTTGTCATCTTTGTCATTTTTAACATTTTTGTCATTTTTGTCATTTTTGTCATTTTTGTCATTTTTGTCATTTTTGTCATTTTTGTCATTTTTGTCATTTTTGTCATTTTTGTCATTTTTGTCATTTTTGTCATTTTTGTCATTTTTGTCATTTTTGTCATTTTTGTAATTTTTGTAATTTTTGTAATTTTTGTCATTTTTGTCATTTTTGTCATTTTTGTCATTTTTGTCATTTTTGTCATTTTTGTCATTTTTGTCATTTTTGTCATTTTTGTCATTTTTGTCGTTTTTGTCATTTTTGTCATTTTTGTCATTTTTGTCATTTTTGTCATTTTTGTCATTTTTGTCATTTTTGTCATTTTTGTCATTTTTGTCATTTTTGTCATTTTTGTCATTTTTGTCATTTTTGTCATTTTTGTCATTTTTGTCATTTTTGTCATTTTTGTCATTTTTGTCATTTTTGTCATTTTTGTCATTTTTGTCATTTTTGTCATTTTTGTCATTTTTGTCATTTTTGTCATTTTTGTCATTTTTGTCATTTTTGTCATTTTTGTCATTTTTGTCATTTTTGTCATTTTTGTCATTTTTGTCATTTTTGTCATTTTTGTCATTTTTGTCATTTTTGTCATTTTTGTCATTTTTGTCATTTTTGTCATTTTTGTCATTTTTGTCATTTTTGTCATTTTTGTCATTTTTGTCATTTTTGTCATTTTTGTCATTTTTGTCATTTTTGTCATTTTTGTCATTTTTGTCATTTTTGTCATTTTTGTCATTTTTGTCATTTTTGTCATTTTTGTCATTTTTGTCATTTTTGTCATTTTTGTCATTTTTGTCATTTTTGTCATTTTTGTCATTTTTGTCATTTTTGTCATTTTTGTCATTTTTGTCATTTTTGTCATTTTTGTCATTTTTGTCATTTTTGTCATTTTTGTCATTTTTGTCATTTTTGTCATTTTTGTCATTTTTGTCATTTTTGTCATTTTTGTCATTTTTGTCATTTTTGTCATTTTTGTCATTTTTGTCATTTTTGTCATTTTTGTCATTTTTGTCATTTTTGTCATTTTTGTCATTTTTGTCATTTTTGACATTTTTGTCATTTTTGTCATTTTTGACATTTTTGTCATTTTTGTCATTTTTGTCATTTTTGTCATTTTTGTCATTTTTGTCATTTTTGTCATTTTTGTCATTTTTGTCATTTTTGTCATTTTTGTCATTTTTGTCATTTTTGTCATTTTTGTCATTTTTGTCATTTTTGTCATTTTTGTCATTTTTGTCATTTTTGTCATTTTTGTCATTTTTGTCATTTTTGTCATTTTTGTCATTTTTGTCATTTTTGTCATTTTTGTCATTTTTGTCATTTTTGTCATTTTTGTCATTTTTGTCATTTTTGTCATTTTTGTCGTTTTTGTCATTTTTGTCATTTTTGTCATTTTTGTCATTTTTGTCATTTTTGTCATTTTTGTCATTTTTGTCATTTTTGTCATTTTTGTCATTTTTGTCATTTTTGTCATTTTTGTCATTTTTGTCATTTTTGTCATTTTTGTCATTTTTGCCATTTTCGTCGTTTTTGTCATTTTTTTTTCATTTTTGTAATTTTTGTCATTTTTGTCATTTTTGTAATTTTTGTCATTTTTGTCATTTTTGTCATTTTTGTCATTTTTGTCATTTTTGTCATTTTTGTCATTTTTGTCATTTTTGTCATTTTTGTCATTTTTGTCATTTTTGTCATTTTTGTCATTTTTGTCATTTTTGTCATTTTTGTCATTTTTGTCATTTTTGTCATTTTTGTCATTTTTGTCATTTTTGTCATTTTTGTCATTTTTGTCATTTTTGTCATTTTTGTCATTTTTGTCATTTTTGTCATTTTTGTCATTTTTGTCATTTTTGTCATTTTTGTCATTTTTGTCATTTTTGTCATTTTTGTCATTTTTGTCATTTTTGTCATTTTTGTCATTTTTGTCATTTTTGTCATTTTTGTCATTTTTGTGATTTTTGTCATTTTTGTCATTTTTGTCATTTTTTTCATTTTGTAATTTTTGTGATTTTTGTCATAGGTTCATTTTTGTCATTTTTGTCATTTTTGTCATTTTTTTCATTTTGTAATTTTTGTGATTTTTGTCATAGGTTCATTTTTTTCATAGGTTCATTTTTGTCATTTTTGTCTTTTTTTCAATATGTTGTCATTTTTGTCAATTTGGTCATTTTGGCATTTTTGTCATTTGTTAACCTGAAACCAATCTTATATTCAAACCGCTTGAACTTTGGAACGCGTTGATCGATTTGGTTAGATTTAGCCACATATTAGAATGTACTTTTATACAAAATCTCACCAAATTTCGAGATGAAAACGTCAAATTTGACAAGGTTACAATTTATTTTGTAAAGTAATCTCAATTTTCCATAGATACTTTTAATAAAATATCTGTACTACTCTTCCTAGTGCCCGCAAAATGTTTGAAACTCATTTATTGAAGAGTTTATAAGTTAATCTAGCTTATGTGAAAGTTTCATGAAAATATCAACTGTTGCATTCTGTCAAAGTTGGTAGTTTGTGCGCTGCTCTACGCAGTTTCATTCTTTTTTCAACGCATAAATACATATGTTAAATGTTAAAATGATTATAAGACCAGAACATATTTAAAAGCCTTCTTTTGTCATTTGGAATTGAGACATTACGAGGAGAGGACAATAAAAAATAAGACATACTTTCAAAACAAATTAAACAACAGCACATTGGATATTTGAAATTTCTATGGGTGTAGCCTCTTTGCAAATCCAACATCAGCTTTGTCAAACACCACGTAAAAATTTGATTTCTGCGCAAAAGTAACAAAAGTTTTCCTACATCTGATGGTATAAAGCATTTTTAAAATGGCTTTATTGATATTCGGGGTGTGATTAAGGTTCTGCTGGATATTTCGTGCCAAACGGTTTAGAACTTTTTGCAGGATTAGTTAAACTGTACACCGCTTTATCATCAAAACAAGAGAACAAACTTAAACCAAATCTAAGGCAAGGCTGAAACTAATTGAACAGTTTATCTAGTGAGTTTCTATGAATCTAACAAATATATTTGATACTGTGTCCCCAATGAACAAGGTTTGTGGGTTCGGGTTGGGAGTTCCACAGAAAAAATCTTCAGTTTCCACCACTTCATAAGAGAACCTAATCCCATTTTTTTGATAAAACTTTTGGTTTCTCATATTATGTTTTTCTGTTTTACAAAATTGAATCAACTCTTTCAATAACATGTATGAATAAGCTATTCTATAACCAATCAAAATTAGTCATGTTTTCTTTCGATTTTTAAAAGTTTATCTCACGTATCATGTTCTGACTTTATGATTTATCCACACCGAAAAAGAAACAATATTTAATTCACAAAATCCGCACATTTTTTTTTTATTAACTATGAATTCAGGGAGCCTATCCCAGAAAACAACCATTTCCCAAAGGAATTTTCACACAACTTTTCCTAATGATTATCTTAACACCCACACAATAAACACACGAACGCGCGAAGGACTTGTCGTACAATCTATTACGGATCAATCCTGATCGGATTTTCCTCCACTCGCGGTGAGCTATCGAAATCAACTGGAGAAAACCCTAGACAGGGCAACAATTGCAAATCGGATTGCAAAACTTGCGCAAAGATGCGCTGCGCCACACATCAAACAGCGATGCACCGCTGCGTCTGCTAAGATAGTACGCCGAGCATATAGCGCACAGAGAAATGTGGAGAAAAAACCGATTTTCCTATTTCTATCAATCGATTCATCATCAACAGCTCAGCTTGCTTGGCGGGCAGCCAACTAGACAAAATGAAAGAAAAAATCACATTTTTCCGTAGGCAGCTATACCAGATGTGAGAAAAGTTATGTTTATGATCACTCCCTTGGCTGCACACCTCGACTCGCCCAGCTCAGCTAAGCTCGGAAAGATAAAGTGTTGATTATGCTTCGTATTGAAGAAATGCTACGATAAAATCATACATATATGCTGGCTACCGATAAAGGGCGCCTACAGCGAGCGCCATAAATCTTCACCAATGAATGGTTGCAGGGATGAAAACGTCGCTCACAGATCCAGTGGTTCTTAGTTGGTTGAGTTTCCGTTGACCATGTTAAAGATCTGGATTGTTTTGAAAATTATTGAAACTAAAGCCTGAAAATCATCAAAAAATACATGAAGTTTTCTATACTATGCAAAACTTGTTTAGGTAAACCCTATGTTTATAGCAGTCAGATGCCACGCCATTGAAAAAGTTCAACATAAACAAGGTTGACTGGCCTTTTTTGCGACTTCATAAAACAAGAAACAGTTTGTACAAAATAACGCATTCCCCTCAAAAAACTATCAAAAATGTTCCTTTATGTTGCATAATAAAAAAGGAAACATTTATACAATTCGAACGGCTCAATGTTTACTTCATCATCGGTTTTGATCTCAGTGTTGAAGACCGTTCTAAAGCGGATTTAAAATCGTTTAACAAGACTTAAATGTTTTTACTTGAAAAGTTGAACAAGAATAAAAAAAATGGTTTTTGGTTACCTGAGACATTTTGTGTCGAGTTTCCAAAAAGTTCAACAGTGCAAAAGTGAAAATTTTCTTCCAGATAAGCGCACAAAGATGATCTCTAATACTTTTCTAGGCTTTCCATGTTCCAGATGTCCAAATGCCTTCGAGAGAATCGCCTAATTCTCTTGAGTACCTTTTGTTCAGCCAAATGAGAACTTTTAAAGATCAAAACTTAGATTATGATGCAATTTTTGATTTCTAGTAAATTAAAAATCTTGGATCCCTTGAACTATTGTTACTAAAAATTGTAATACAGATGAATTTAAAGAATTACTATCAACATATTTCAAAATATATATACGATACGTACAGGTCCAGAAAATTTAATCTGTTCAATGCACGAATTTTTATCTTTTCAAATTCCGAAATAAAATTTGAAAGACAACTGTACTGCCGCTGCCGGCAAGTCTGTCCCATATGCAAAAACAACGAACCGAGAAAAACGGTTTTAAAGATTTTTATAAACTTTCGTAGATTTCTCGGTTGAAACTTTACCTTTTCTACTTCTTTCTTCACAGATATTAAGATAATTGTTGTAGAATTTCGTGCAATGTGTTTTTGATTTGGAAGTTGTTGATGCGAAGGAGAAAATAATGATGGGACAGCCTTGCGAGTATATTTCGCATGCGGATTAAATATACCCGCAAAGCTGTCCCATATTTGGCTTTTCTTTTGTCAGTTGATCATTTGATTCTCTCTATCTGCGCTGTATTATTCATTTTACTGGTTGTTTACTGATAAAAATAAGTTTGAAATGATGTTTATGACATGTTTAGATAATCAAAGATAAAGAAAGTTTATCGTAAGAATTGAGTGGGTCTAAAAAAATGAATAACAACGTTCCATGAATAAAACAACCTGTACCATCATATTTTGGAAAGTTTTTCGGCCGATTATCTTTTTAGAAAGACTATAAATACCTTCAAATGAAATTAATGCTGAATCAGAAACAGCAAAGTATCTTGGCTGCAAATATTTGATGAGAAAAATCAATTCAATATGACTTAAGCGTGTGCTACCAGGTACGCGTATTTTTGTTCATAGATTTTATGAAAGTCCAAGCATCACAAAAACCTAAAAAATATGGCTTTGTAGCTGACTATTTCCCATGTTTTACAATGAACAATTCAATAAGCTTCATACGAAATTTAAAATAAAACAGTTTGATGGTATTTACCCATTAGGCTAAACTTAGCATGTAAAAATTATGGAGATTGTTATTTTTAACTTTACTGTACTGTTTTATCTAGTATAACTTTCGCAATTTCAATGAATGCTTATTTTGTCGCACACATTGTATGAATATTTGTAAAATTAACGTAAAATAGAGGAGCAATTTTGAAGCATTCTGTATAAATAGACATATGGGACAGCTTTGCGGGTATATTTCATATGGGACAGACATGACTTGGTATTTTTTTCATATATGTTGAGAACAAAGTTATGAAAGTTTTTAGTCTAAATTGAAGAACTAACTGTATTTGTACGATTTTTGAGATAAACTGAAAAATGACGAAAATGCATATGGGACAGTCTTGCGAATAGCGGCAGTGTAGAACTTCCAGAAAATAACTGAATTTACAAAATCAAAGATGGCTGCCTTCCTCGTTCGACGTCCATTTTTATCTTGACATTAGCTGATCCCGTTCGAACTAATACCGTATTCGTTTTCACCACCCGAAAGTGTTGCACCATCCCCGTTGAAAACGAGCATGAATCGAGTTTTGCCCCACCTTTGTTGGGGTGCGTGAAATCGGCAGTGTCAACAGAAAACATCAAGCTGTCAAAAATCCATTACAGCTGGTATTTGCTTTCGTTTGATTTCGAAAATTGAAATGAAATTTACTTTAGTTGAACATTATCTTTTAAATAATATGAAAATTTTAGCATGAATTTATATAATGTGAAGATTTCAGATTTATTTTGCTTGGTAGATTCGCCTCTGGCTCTGATGATAACTGCAATACCGGCTGATTCTGGGCGGTCTATGTTTGCTGCTGCTAGACTGCAGTTACCCCAGCTTGAAGGTTCCGGTATTTTGAACGTTTATTCCTCGCAAATCTCATCTTCGTTCGAGTAACTATTTCCGTTTTCAGATTACAAAAGAAAAATTCTTGGAGGTCAAATTGGCGAACGCAGATCGCGGAAGTCAAGGGAAAAAATTTTGCTAACAGACCGAAACGAACGAAATTCAAGCTCCCAATGCGGGTGTAGTCTCGAACTACCGTTTTTGAAGGGCAACGGGTGGGAATCCGGGACTTGGCGCAACCGAGCATCGTCACCCTAAGGCACAGCTCGAAGCTAGCTTGTAGCAGAGTAGCTTCGATGCAGCTGAACGCTTCTTGCTGTGGAGACCAACTTATATGACCCTCCCGAACAAGAAAACTTTTCGGTTTGGGCGATTCCACCAGATCTTTGGGTTGGCCTTTTTGCACTCGGATTTGCTGCTCTTTTTCGGCATCGCCTGGAGCCGATTGCAGCAAGCCTTCTGGACACATTTCTTCTAGGGAGCGTTGTTTGCTTTGGAACGTGCCATCTTCTTCGGGATAATAAAGAGAAAAAACAGCTCGAACGCAATTTTTGCGGTATAGAAATAAACCAACCAGCTGATATTTGTTTACATCGGGAAGCACGTGCTGTCGAAGTTCAGGATAGTATTGGTGAGAGCGCAAGCAACACCGAATATTTTCAGAGTGTTCCACCGTCCACTTTATGGTGCACACCAGTGGACTACTCATCGTGAAAACGAGCATGAAAACAGCAAAAAGTGCACTACCGGTAGTGCCCCAGTGCACCACCACTCGAAAACGAATTCTCTATAAGATTCGCTCTCCATTTAATATGAGATGCCTATAGTTTGTGTTTGAATGACAATTGCAGAGCACTTTTAAGATACATTTTCAAGCAATTATAAGCATAGCATAGCCTAGCATTGGGTGACTACACACATCTTGTATTGGCTGATACATGCTGTACAATACAACTAATTATCAAGAACAACACGAGATGACAAAACGAGTATCTGGATTCAATACTCATTTCAAGTGTTGCCATTGGAGATTAGTGTGGTACTTCAATTCACACCTCGGCAAGTTAATGTAATAAAAGTAGGGATAATCTGAAACTTTTTAGGTGCAGAGAACTTATACGACCCAGGAAACTGTGGTCAGATAGGAAGGGGAGAGGTTATGAAGAATGAAAATACAATTGCTAAATCATATAAGTTTAAAAAAGAGAGATGGGAAGGAACGAGCTCACCAATCTGTAGACAGCTGAGTTTACGATGGGCATGAAAGAGGTGCTACGATACACTTTTAGTGAGCCTACATTAACCGGCTTCTGATTCAATGAATGCTGTAATTTTCGGATGAACTGTAGATACAGATCGCATTACGAAAAAAAAAGCAGTACATGCTATCATCCGAGAACTGGAAACCTTAGGTTAATTAATTAGGTTAAGTAGGTAGTTATATTTAAATAATTAAAAAAAAAAAATGATAACTCATTGCCTCCATCATATTGCCTCTTGAAGAATCATATCTAAATGTACCTATGTAAATAAAAAAAAAATCAAAGATGAGTTGCTTATTCGCAGAACACTTGAACTGTTAAAAATTTGCTATGTACAAAAATTAAAGGTGAAATAAAACTTATTTAATGTAAAAAAAAAAAAAAAAAAAAAAAAGCAGTAGGCCGGGTAAAAGGCACACTCCCGAAGACCGCGTGGAAGCACTACAGTAATTCGGCTAAAGACAACTTTCTCTGTATTAGCTTAGCTTAGCTTAGCTTGATTAACTACTCACATCCACCTTAAACCGTAAAACCCGAAATGCATGGTTGAAAAAAATATATGCATGACTTGTTCCAAAATCAAATTATGATAACAATCATTTCGAGTTCCACGATCGCTGGCGTGGTTCAGTAGAACAAGTTCCACATCGCCAATGGTTGCTACTCCGTGATTGACCGAGGCCATCAATTTTATTCAGAGGTCAAATGAATGGTGCTTGGGATAAGCAGCTCATTCACACTGCACATAACTGATGCTCTCTCTTTTAACGTCAATAACGGCGCCGGCCACGTCCTAGTAGTCAATAGATAGGTTGGAAAAAAGAGAAAGGATGAAAGATCTAATTTGTGCTTTAGGACCGAGGTCACCTCTGCATCCTAGCAAAATAATTTTGGTTGGGAGAGGGGTTAAAGGAATCGGTTGGGAGACACTTTTGACTAGTGTTACGGTGAACAATAAATTTTGTTTTCCTGACTCATAAAGTTTCTATAGAATGCTTTCAGTTCATTAGCAGGCATGAGTATGTTAGGTTAAATGGTGATAAAAAAAGTTAACGACTATTACCAAGTATAAACATTAATTTTTAAAAATAATTCTTTTATATAGTCGCTTAATCCAATGGCATATCAAGAGCTCTCTATGAAAATCCTAACTTGAAGTTAAGCGATGATGAATGAACATGGAAATTCAATTATTTTTGATTGACGATTTAAACACAAATATCATAGCAAAATTTACGATTAAAATATCAGTATACGAAAAAAAGCTCAGCAAATGTCTCAATTTTTAAACATAGATATTCTTAATCGGGATTATCAAAACTATGACTTATCTTGACCTAAAATAACTCCGGGCCATTTAAGATTTATCATTAGTCAAATTTTCTGTTGTTTTGATTCTGTTCCGTTCTGTATAAATTAGCGGAAGCTTCGATGAAAAAACATCAATTTAAGTGTTATGCAATGGATTGGAAAAACAAAATAAATGAAACGATACTTAGCTTTGAATCGGGGTCCAAGAATTGTGAAATCCAAACATCCAAGATTCCAACATCGTTAGTGCTAGTAGTCTTCAGTCCAGAGGTTCAACATGCCTGATTTAGTGCTTCGACAACAGATTAAGGTCTACTGGAAATGGGATCCATTGACCTCAAGTCGATCTGGAGATTTGGGCTGCTCTGCTGTGACACCGAAAATCTTGGTACAAAATCACCTCGGCCAAACCACAACAAATCTGAATTAATTCCACGTTGCAATGCTCAACTCTACCGGAACTTCAAGGATTTTCAGTATTCGGGGACAACTTCAAAATTTTTTAGCAGTTTGTACGGGATCAGCAAGTATCTTAGACAAATCCACACCGCTTGAAATTCACTTTTCAATTGAATCACAAAATTCAGCAATAACTCTTCCTCAAAAATAAGATTTCAGATAATTTATATCCCTTAACGGTTCGATCGCAAAAGTTGTTCAGTATTTTTCAATTCGCGAGAAAAGAAACGGGAAAAACGCGACAGCGAAAAAAAAAACACTTCCGTTTTCGAGCACGGCTTGCTGCGATTCTAAAGACAACTTTCTCTGTATTGTAAATAAACTTATTTCTCGCGGTATTCATTCAAATATTTCAACTGAACATTTTACAGCAGGAATTTTCCACCACACTAAATTTGTGCTTTTCTTCGTGTCACAGACTCATCTATTCAAACAACACTTCCGGTCATTTTGCTCTCACAAACGTGCATCGTGATTTTGTTTTCAAAAGTCACACATACTGCATTAAAAAAGCAACTTTACATTCTGTTAATATTGAATTCTGATGATAGCACAAAACCGCTTTCCGCAGCTAGCGGTTAGAACCTCAAATAATTGCACTCATTTTCTTCAAAATTTCTTGAACAACTTGCGAACATTTTTCCACTGCATCTCAGTTTTTAAGTGGAAGCATTTTTAAATAGTTTCGCGATTAATTTGTACTTGAAACTTTCGAATTTACCATTTTGTCGTGTAAAAACAGACGAAAAAACGCGACGTCGGAAAAAAGGCCGTTCATATGGATCCTCTCACCAAAGTTTCAATTTTCTAGAGGCTTCCATCTTCGAAGTGTGGTGTAGGTTTTTGTAGTCCGTTATTCCAACGAGACTCAACTGCCAGTTTATTGAATGTGTTAATTATTATACAGTTTGGAATTAAACGAAAAAATAACTTACAAATAAGTCTTACAAAACTTGCCAAACGAGTATGGCCGAGATCCTTCACCTAATTTGGCGATGCTTTTCTGTTGGATCAATATGGAGTGAGTTTTTGGTATTTTAATAATAAAATAGGCTACTTACAGTTGCTAGACCTGTCCTGAACTAAACACAAATAAGCAGCTAGCCACGATACAAAGATCCGGGACAATCCGGGTACGAGTTTTCACTCGGCCTAAACGGAACATATTTCAGTAAATTTTCTGTATCTTATTGAAAGGATATCGAAGAGACTTACAGTTATCCGTATTACAATTGTATCGGCTCATCACAATGTACGCTTTGCGCCAGTATAATAATACTTCCCGCAGCTCAACATAAAATCACAAGAAACTTTTATAGGCTACCAACTAACTTGAGCACGTTTTTTCCAAAACTCCTCCATTTTCCAACTTTTTCTTCTTTCTCTTTTTTCTTTTCTCCCTCACCTCTCTATCTATCAAACTGTCAAAAAATGTAATCTGTCACAAGAGTGGGTTTAATGTTCCCCCTAATTTCACCCTCTCAGGGCCGTAGCAACATGTGGGTTTTGATTTTAAAGGCTTATATTGCACCCAATCCAGATCTCGCCTGGAGAGAGTAATAAGAACAAGAGTGAACACATCGATTGATTGTTCTTAATATGTTAATCTACATGCCTGAATGAAAAAAAAGTTTTTCAATCATCAAGAAAAGTCTTTTTGAATCTTGATAACAGATTTTTGCATTTTTATGGATCATACTTAAGGTTGCCAGAATTTTTTCAGCACGGCAAAACCTGGCAAAATCCGGGGATTTGATTCTAAACGTCAACCCAAAATTCGGGCAATATCTGGGCAAATCTGGTCAAGACCCAGGAATTATTCATCACAAAACAAGAATCTTTTTTATGCTTTAAAAAAATGTTTCATGATTATGTTTATAAAACTTGCTAAAAAAACATCGTTTTATTTAGACGCATAAATAAAAAAAATACAACACGATTTTTTTTCGCTTTCTTTGGCAAATAAAGTGAATAAATCCACGAAATATCCGTGTAATTTTCAATGAAATCAGGGCAGCCGGACGGACCGGATTTTTGTCAAATTTTTACCAGCTGGCAACCTTAGTCATACTGTATAAGGAAAAGTGTTCCTCAATACGCATGTTTATACTTGACACGTGGCATGAAAAAAAAAAATATTGTAAGATTAACAAAATCAAAAAAAAAAAGTTTAAAAATTTAAATTTGATTGTTGACAGTTTTTGAAAATATATTGGACTTAAAAAATCATGCGTACAGAATCTGTAAACAAAAATGTTAATGGTTTTTCTTCATAATTCATCTGAAAATCAGAAATTCAACAAATTGAAGTTTTTCCAAAGTTATGAATTATAAGATTTTGGAATAAGATACCGTTTTTTGAAAGCCCGTACCAGGTAGTTTAAATTCCTCTGTCTCGAAAATATAGATTAGTCGTATAATTTTTAAGTTTTTACCCATGAAACTTTAAATCTACGCTCTAATTACAATCCTACAATGGAAATAGAAAAACCTAATATTGATCTGAAAAAAATATGATATGAAAAAAAATTACCATGAAATATTGTCTTATGGCATCCCTAACCCTCTAATGCATGACTTTTTTAAAATGAGAATTGCAGTCATTGACGCAGTGAAATAATAACATTTTAATTCGAATAACAAAACTCAACAGGTTTGAAATCGTTATTTTGAGTATTATAAAAGTTATGGCCCATTAAAGTTGAAGAATATTTATTGAAATTCTTAGTTCATTTCAATGCGATTTTGCTAATTTCTTCAAAACCTTGTTAATTGGGTGCAGGAAGGTGTTTGTGATTGTTTTAGATTACAAAATTTGTTAGAATTTGCAAATCTGAAGAATTAACGGCGATTTTCCAAAAACTACTTTTTTCAAAAAAAAAAAAAAAATTAATTTGATTTTTGCATTTTTTTGCATACTTTGTTCGATATCTCACACATACATTGAAAAATCGTAATAAAAATACTATTGGCTAATTTTTTTTTAATCTCTTGAATATTTATTGTGAATAGGGGAGATGGGGGCATAATGGCCACCTTAAGGAAAACGGTTATTTAACCATAGAAAATAGCTATAATATGGAGGTTACATTATTGTTTCGTGTTCAGACACTTGAAAAGCCTATTCCCTAACGGGCTGAAACGTGAAAAACTAGATGAAAACGTTAAAAAATGCATTTTAAAAAATTTTGCCAAAAGCTGAAAACCAGCCACTGTGGAGGCATAATGAGAACCCCCCCTGAGGCAGTATGAGCACCATTAATCAGAGCAAGATATGCGTTTTTGCCGGGGAATCTAGCAGCGAATTCAATTCGATGAAGTCAGGTGAGTCGTAGATTCATCAAACAAAGCAATAACAAAATAATCTAGGTCTGTTTGTAGAATACAAACAATTCACGCACGCTCATACATTAAGTGCTTTGTTCGGAGGATGATGCTACTAGCCGTATAATGTAACAATAAAAAAATCGATCATGAATTGTGAATGGAAAAAAATCACCTCGAACAGAAATCTAACTCTAGTCTTTTGATTACCTCTCCGACACCTTACTAGTCAAGGTGTGGCGCTATAAATCAATTTTAATTCGCTGCTAGATTCTACGGCAGAAAATGCTCATTATGCCTCGATAATATGGTGCTCTATATGCCCCTAGTCAACAAATTTAAGTAAAAACGTGTTTTAAAATTGATAAAAGTGAAAAATCAAAAATTTTATGATGGTAAAAATTGAGAAACAATGTGTACATCATGTCTCAAAGCGTACATTATAGATCAAGGTTATTTTAAGATCATAAGAGCTTATTTCGTGGTGCTCAAAAATTATAATATTTTCGTAACTGAGAACCAAGCTAGTTTTTTTTAAAATATCTCTGTAAAGATGATAAGGAGATTCCTTTTTTGTGAAAAATTAATACTATAGGAAGTAGGAAAAAAATCCTCATGAAAATTTATTTAAGAAAATACGCACTTTCGTAGAAAAGCGTAGTTCTCATTATGCCTCGGGTGCTCGTTATGCCCTCATCTTCCCTACATCATTAAAAATGTCTACTCGTTTTCGAGATATTTGGATTTTTATTAGTGTTGTTTTAAAACAACACTATGCATTAGAGGGCTAACTATGTTTTATGCAAAAGAACTAGCGATATCATAAATTTTGCTAAAATTTCAGCTTTGACGTTCGCTTAGCATTAGTTTCTACCATTTTCAGTTAAATTATACGAAAACATTGCAAGTGAAACTGAAATATTTTCCGAATCATAATTATAGCTTGCCTGGTTTCGGATAGCGGCTATCTTGCCTACTTTTATTATAAAATCATTTCTCAAAAACTGTAAGAAATTTTAACAGAAAAAATTATCAAACGTATAGATAACAGATGTCCGCTCATGTGCATATAGTTTTCAGACTCCTATCTATTGGAATATGTGAGAGAATTAGTATGCGCATTTAGCCCGCTTCTCTCCTACTTGATTCTATGAATTATTCAAAACGGAATTTTGTCGTTAAAGCTAATAAATAACAACAAGAGATCATTTTGTATTCGATAGAGTGATCATAAAGAATACACCTTATTGATCGTGCTCTTGTTAGTTTGCTATTTATTTAAAGGCTAATTTTAGATAATTTTTATTGATAACTTTATAAAATTTCTCAAAATTTAACATTTTTGCAGTTTTTTTTAAATTCATTTTATCAATATTTTTAAAGTTATTATTAATTTTTGAAGGAACCTTTACACATCTTAGCCCAAAGATGTAGCATTTGAAATTCCTGACAATTTTGCTTGTGTATTTTATTCACAAATCTTCAAAAAAAATAAAGTTGTTCTAGACGCCCCGATCGATTTTTTTTCTTTAATAGAGCGTTGTGTAGAGGAGAGTCTCCTCTATAAGTTTAAAAAAATAATAAATTTATTTCATTTATAGCTCAAGATACTTAAAGTCGTTTGACAATTTTAAATCAAAATAAATAAATTAGGCTTTAATAGCCTAAGTGCTATGAGAAAATTAATAAATGTTTGAGTAAACCTCAAATGAGAACGCCATTCTTTTTACGAGAGAGCTGCGGCAGCTTATGAAACTTTAATTGTTGCTTAGTTGTATTTTGAACTTCCATTCTCATGTTTTTCTTGAAAAAAAATTTTTGCGTAAAAATTTCGAAGATTTTTAGGCAACCATTACCATGAATAAACCAGAAGTGGTAAATGATTTTTTTTACTTCACCTAAATGTTTACTGTTTTAAAATAATCCAGCAGTTTCCCATACTCTGAGAATCACTGACGCTACACTGCTTCCATTTGGCCAGATGCAGTTGTGTGCAGTCAATCGTAGAAGAAAACTCAGCACTTAGCTGACTGCAGCCGCTGCTCTCGATCGATGCGAATGAGTTTTTCCAGCTGATCTTTCTGCTGCAACACCCGCCCACCCTCACACGTACACATGTCCACATACAGGTGGTAATCAAACAAACATCCATAGGGTCCGCTACATAAATTAGTTCGCTGGGTCCGCTAGCTTTGTCTGCTTAAATGCAAAAAATAAGTTAGCTGATCATCTGACCAAGTTACCTTCTGTCGGATGGTGAGATTTTTTTTTCAATTACACACATTCGCATCAAACGGGGGTGTATTTAATGGTAGCCAATTAAGGCAGTGATAAGAAAGGGTTGATGCTTCGCTTGTGGTATGATTCAAGCTATTTTGAGGTTAGATAAGCCGAAGCCGCTTCCGGTCGGGGGAATCTTACAAAATTATTCTTCCGAGGCCACCTACAGTTTTATTTTCAACCAGATTGTTTTGTCGAATTCTGAAGAAATAGGTTACAACTTTAAGCCTAAGCCGTTATTCAAACATCTCAATAAAAACAACTTACTAATAGAAGATTTACCCCAATAAACGTGAGTCGATTCGGTTAGCATGAAATTGGTAAGCTTCTCCGAAGGTTTAATTAGAGAGGAAAAGCCGAAAAGGTTTTCCTCTTCATACCCTCTTGAAACAATCATCCTATTAATAAAGAGGAGTAAGATTTGCGAAAAGTGTCGGTTCCGCTTCATTTGATGGTTAGCGATCGTTAGCAATACTGATCTGCCAAATGATGATTATCATGATCGCTTGGAAGCTTACTAATAAGAGCGGTGGATCTGAACTGAACGCCTGCATGTATGTTAGGGTAGGATTATCTTGTTGTTGAGCGGCTGGTTCGTGTAGTGCCTTTGAAGTTATTGAGCGGCTCAATAAACTGAAAAAAGGGTTATTAAGAGTTAAGATTCACTTCATGAAGATTTATTTATTTATTTTTATTTACATAGTATTCCGTCTCACGACATAACTTGACGAACATAATTCCTAAAATTCACTCGGTCCATGGCAACCGTTCTCCAATTTCTCGGGCACCCCACGTTCGCCAGATCACGCTCCACTTGGTCTAACCACCTAGCTCGTTGCGCCCCCGCTCGTCTTGTTCCTACCGGATTCGTAGCGAACACCTGTTTTGCAGGACAGTCGTCCGGCATTCTCGCAACATGTCCCGCCCAGCGTCCCACCACCCAGCGCACAGTGGTCCAAAAGGGTCTGAAATGGAACTTTTTTCCTGGTGCTTTTGTCTTTCATTTTAGCTATTAGAAGTCTTGAGAAAATTTACTAGTAAGATTGTTTCCCATAACGTGAAAGTATCAAAAATTAGTCACAGCCTACTACGATAAAAATAAAAACACTAACTTTTTTGTTTGAAGAGATAGAGACCAAATTTGTTCTACAAAGTTGTAGATATCATCAAAATATGAAACTTTGCTGAAATAACAAGAGCTCTATCTCTATTCAATGCAGAGTTACAAAGCTTTTAGTTTAAAACATACTTTAAATTTGTTTTTTGTACTTAACTATTGTAAATTTTGAACTTACATAAATATGATGTTCACAACATTTATTGCGATACTCAATACGCACATTTTGCACTATGTCTTAAGTCTCTACGACCTTGTCTTCCGAAGTTATCGCAATTTCAAGTTTTATTTTTCCTAAATTTTAAGAATTTCTAGGGTAAAATGGGGCAAGTAGATCCATAAACTAAATACCACATCTTGAAGTATAATTCAAGTACTATAAATTAAGCCAGAAACTACTTGTCTCCACGCGCCCGTTTTTGAGTACGGTCGGCATAAATTTGTTGAATTCTTAGATTTTAACGAGAAAATAGAGTTTTATTGTCATCGTTGAAATAATAACATGCTTAAAATTCACATAACTTTATCAGTTTTCAACTGAAATCATCAAATAGCACATCAAAACGCATTGAAATTTTATCACCTTTTCAAATTGAATATTTTTAAAAAAATATCAAAAAGCATTTCCAGTTAAAACCGTAAAAACGCTTTAAAAATTGTTTAAGTCCACAAACGGTATCATCAAAAATTCTCTAAAAAATACCATTCAATAGCTCGTTTGTTGTTGCAACTTTAATTTGAAGACATCAAAACAGATAGTTCATTCCTTGAGAAGATATGACAGAATTATTAACAATCAATCTCTATTTTCTCGTTAAAATCTAAGAATTCAACAAATTTATGCCGACCGTACTCAAAAACGGGCGCGTGGAGACAAGTAGTTTCTAGCTTAGTTTATAGTACTTGAATTATACTTCAAGATGTGGTATTTAGTTTATGGATCCACTTGCCCCATTTTACCCTAGAAATTGGTGAAATTTAGGAAAAATAAAACTTGAAATTGCGATAACTTCTGAAGACAAGGTCGTAGAGATTTAAGACCTAGTGCAAAATGTGCGTATTAAGTATCGCAATAAATGTTGTGAACATCATATTTATGTAAGTTCAAAATTTACAATAGTTAAGTACAAAAAACAAATTTTAAGTATGTTTTAAACTAAAAGCTTTGTAACTCTGCACTGAATAGAGATAGAGCTCTTGTTATTTCAGCAAAGTTTCATATTTTGATGATATCTACAACTTTGTAGAACAAATTTGGTCTCTATCTCTTCAAACAAAAAAGTTAGTGTTTTTATTTTTATCGTAGTAGGCTGTGACTAATTTTTGATACTTTCACGTTATGGGAAACAATCTTACTAGTAAATGTTCTGAAGACATCTAATAGCTAAAATGAAAGACAAAAGCATCAGGAAAAAAGTTCCATTTCGGACCCTTTTGGACCACTGTGCAGCGCCCAGCGCCCAGCTTTCACCACCTTCTGGATACTGGGTTCGCCGTAGAGTCGCGCGAGCTCGTGGTTCATCCTTCGCCTCCACACTCCGTTCTCCTGTACGCCGCCAAAGATGGTTCTTAACACTCGTCGCTCGAATGCTCCGAGTGTACGCAGGTCCTCCTCGAGCAATATCCATGTCTCGTGCCCGTAGAGAACAACCGGTCTAATAAGCGTCATATACAGGTTACACTTCGTGCGAGGGCAAAGTCTTCTCGACCGCAGTTGCTTGTGGAGTCCATAGTAGGCACGACTTCCGCTGATAATTCGCCTCCGGATCTCACGGCTGGTGTCATTGTCTGCGGTCACCAGTGAGCCGAGATAGACAAAGTCTTCGACTATCTCCAGCTCGTCGCCGTCGATCGTGACCTTGTTATTACTGGACAAGCGGGTTCGGTCGGTCTCGGATCCGCAGGCCAGCATGTACTTCGTCTTGGACGTATTAATCATCAACCCAATCCTTCCTGCTTCGCGTTTCAGTTTGCGGTAGATCTCCTCCACCGCCGCAGATGATCTGCCGACTATATCAATGTGCCACTTCATGAAGATATGATAGTTCATTTAAATAATCTAAATTTCATAACAGGGATCATTTCATGTACAAATGATGAAAATGTTCAAATCAAATTTCCTTCAACCAGAAGTTTCGCTAACACTTAGAATAACAAGAGTCGTTCCCTTTTCAAACATCTTGATTTTTAAATAGGATAGAATAAAAATGAATGGTTCAAAAACTGTTTTAAACTGCGTTTCGCTATTGAAAGAGGAGAGAAGAAGAGTAGATCCAAGAAACAAGAAAAAAAAATAACTCAACAAACTGAGACATAACAAGTCTGTTATTTATATAGATATACCAGCTAACTTACAAACTATAGGTGGAGAAAACCGTTCCAAATCAACACAACATTTTATCAGATATACTTTAACCGCTATACATCACTTAATCCTAATCCGCTCTTAACAAAGTTGGTTATTTCTCGGTAATTTTTTTAAAATTTTAAATGTTATCCTTTTTTTGTAATCTTCTCTGAGTTTGCACTCAGTTTTTAGTGAATTTTCACTGTATAGACCTTTTAAAAGTATATTCAATAGAAAGCAAATTTGATTGACATGTGTCACCAAAACATGCAAATTATAAACTTGAAATCATTCCTGAATTTTTAGTGTCGTTAGCAGAACGCGTGTGTTTGTTTTGTTGTTTTATTTAGGATATTACGCCTCTCGGGTTAATTCATCCCATACACATTAGACCAGGCATGTCAAACTCGTTTAAGTATGCGGGTCGCATTAAAAATCTTTCATTTCCAAAAATAATATTATTTTTTCTCGTAGCAAAAAAAATCTTTTTAATATTTTGTGGTAGGAAAGCCAGCGTACTGTGTAGTAGGGAATTTTGTGATAATTTAATACGGGGCTACGCGGGCCGCATTGACCAAGTCCCCCCCCCCCCCCCAGTTTGACATGCCTGCATTAGACTGAGTCGATTTGGGGTCATTTTTTAATTCCTCAAACCCTGGGGTCTAAAAAGCTTCGTTTCGGGTCAAAAGTCGTCATGATTTTTTTGCAATTTTTTTTTAAAACGTTTGCATGAATAAATTAGAACTTTTATATTTGTACGCGAAAATTGAATATTCTGTACTTAAAAATCAATATAATTTTTCTTCTTCTGTGGAACCGAGCCTGTTAATGATTTTTGTGTCAGTTTATAAATTCTCTGAAATTTTAAATGAAATTTTCCGCTGGACAACTTTGTCCAAGACCGTAACTTCATATCTTGTTAGGCAAAAAAGTTATCAGCTATTTAACAAGATTGACAAACAATAAATTCAATTGACATCATTGCTGGAGCCTCGCGGAGGTTTCATGCAAAGTAGCCATGCAATACATCGCTTAGACACCCAGCAGTGATGTCAATTGAATTTATAGTTCTTCAATGTCAAAAGACATGCCCCTATTAAACAACTAATTACTTTGTTGCTTAATAAGCTACAAAGTTACGGTCTTCGACAAAGTTGTTCATCTGGATTTTTTTTAAGATTCCATGGTTTGAGAAGCTCGAATCGCAAATCGAATCGTTCTGATTTTTGGAAGACCGTCCTGACTTTCGAAAAATAAACTGTCAACTTGTCCTGATTTAAAAAAAAAACATCTGAATAATAATCGAACTTGTAGTTAAGTTATGAGAACGTCGAATAAATCTGTAATAGAATACAGGACCCTATTGTTTTTGGCAACACGCTCGAGAATTTTGTGTTGTCAAAATCGAACCGTGGCAAAATTGGACGGTTTTTGTCGTCAACTTTTTTCTTATCTATATATATAGAAAGCAATTTCTGTATGTTTGTTTGTTTGTCCTCTATAGACTCAGCCGTCTTAAGAGCTAGAGGTCTGAAATTTCGCATGAATGTTCATTAGGATCAGGAATGATGAAAAATGTTTTCAGATTTTCGGATGACCCCTTCTGAAGAGGGTCGTCCATACAAGACAATTTTGTTTTCGCGATATTGACGTTACTTTTCGTTAGATTGTATTGAAAATTTGCAAATTAATGTTTTGAAAGACGAGCAATTGATTTCAGGTGTCAAATTTTGTGTAAGGGGTCAGCCAAAGGGGTCGTTTATATTGACTGTTCGCTGTTTTTGCGATATTGACTTTATTATACATCGTATTCAGATGAAAATTTGGGTGACGTGCAATCGATTTGAGGTATCAAATTCTGTGTGAGGGGCCGACAAAAGGGGTCGTCCATATCAACTGTTCAAAATCTTAGTGATATTGATGTTTTTACTCATCGGATTGGGATGAAAATTAGCACATAGGAGTTATAAGGGACAAACAATTGATTCCATCCATCCAAATTACAAACAAGGGTCGGCCAAAGGGGTCGTCCATATTGACTATTCACTGTTAATGCGATATTGTCGTTATTATACATCGGATTCAGAAGAAAATTGGTACACGAGAGTTTTGAGGGACGAGCAATGGATTTCAGGTATTAAATTCAGTGTAAGAAGCAAGCAAAGGGGATCGTCCATATTAACCTTTCAATATCATCGTTATTCGACATCGGATTGGAATGAAAATTTGCACACGGTTGTTTTCGGGGACGGGCAATCGATTTCAGCTTTAAAATGTTTTACCAGGGGTCGTCCATATTAAATAATTTTTCACTGTTTTTAGCAATATTGACGTTATTATGCAATGGATTGGTCGGAAAATTTGCACCCGGGAGTTTTGAGGGAAGGGCAATCAATTTCAGATATCAAAGATTGTGTAAGGGATCACAGAAAGAGGTTTAACTTTTCGGAAATAATTGTCGAGTTTTTTGGCATGGGCAATTGATTCCTGATTTCAAATTTAGTAGCAGACGACATAAATAGCGATCATCTAATATTTTTGCAATTATTACTTAACAATGAATTCGAAAGTGCATCTGGCAAATGCTTGGTAATTGACTTTCATACAAACTTTTTACAACATTTTTTTGATAATTTTAGGTCGTTTTTTGTTATTTTATTATGTTTTAAACACATTTAGAATTTTTGTGATATTTGGAATGTTTGTATTTTCACCATCTTTGTTATTATTGTCCTTTTGCATCTCTTTTAAGATAGTTTTTGTCATTTCTATTAATTTGATTGTATTTTTTTTTTAGTTTTTTGAGATTTTTATGTTTTTCTTCATTTTTCGTCATTTATCTTTTTTTTTTTTTCGTTATTTTTGTAATATTTTATCAACATTCAAGAACGTAAAAAAGTATTTATGGTACTTGTCTAAATTATATTGGTAATGTCGTTCCAAAAACTATGTGCCAAAATCGGATGTTGCCAACATCGAATGTTGTCAAAAACGAACGGGGTCTGTAGTTGAACTAATTCCATGGATGGTGATTTTCGGTTCAGGCATTTACAGCACATGTATCTTGTCTTTGTACATGCAATCTAGATGTGTCCTGAAAAAGTCAGATATTTTTTGTCGCGATGTTCTGATTTTTTTGAAAACCACTTGGCACCTCTGTTGTACAATCGATCAGGGATGCCGTTCGAAGCAATTTTCACTACTTTTTTATTCAATTTACATACAATGATAAAAAAAAAATTGAAAAATCTTCAATTTTCCTTAGTCAGCACTAAAATTTTAATTACAGCATTCAGCAGAGTTTTCATAGTTTTTCAATACTAGTTTTTGGTGACTCCAACCAACATATACCTTTTGAATATTCATATACCTACTATTAGCGTGTTTTTTTTTCACCTAGTGGCAAACTAGTTGCAATCTAGTTGCGCACTAACTGCTGTCATCGTGTTCATATCTACTAGCCTATTATCTGCTGGCCCGTGCAATCCGAACACGAAAAAAGACAATCCGGATCTAAAGAAGTGAAGAGTGAAGAAAATCCAGAAGGGAAAACACAGCTGCATGTAAACATTGCGCTCATTCTCACGCACACCTATTTATGGAATAACCCGAAAATCGGAAGTCATTTTTTTATTCAGGCGAAATCATAAGCAAACTAAAAATTGAAAAAAAAAAACACGATATGGTCCACAATAGGCTGTTTGAATTAAGTTTAACCATCTTGAATTCAACTAAAATAACTTATCCGTCATCCGTCAGAAAAAGTGGAGATACGTATTGGATATCTTAAAGCAATAAACTAAATAAATAAATATCATTTTCCTTAACTATTCGTTTGCAACAATTTCAAGAAAAGTCGAGCAGTATTTTTTATCGATGGCTATCAATTTCATAATCATTTGATTTGAAAATGAATATTTGCGCAAGCAAAATCTTCAAATCAACTGGGCATATAGTGATCAATAATGAAACCTTATTAATCCTGATAACCGTTTTGTGGGTAAATGTTTTCAAAGCATGAACAGATTTTCTTGAAACATTTTTGTTCCTTTTATTTATTGAGATTTTTACAATTTTCATGGTGCAAGATTAGGATTTTTTTATTTATTATAACTGCCATCCCTAAAAAGTCGTGTCCGGAATATACGCTATCAGAAGTTACATGAATTTCTCGAATTAGTGCTTCCATTTTGTCCGCTAGAGGATGCTGATGCTGTTGCCTTTTCATTTTATGGAGAAAACGACTGTGGTCAGTATTGGTTAAGAATATTTGATTTAATTTGAAATTCAAAATTTAGTTCAAGTTGAATTTGCAATGTTGGATTTTTCGAGTACTGGCTATAAAATCGTCGTTCGGTATACAGTAGCATTCTGCAAAACGGATCGATTTAGAAAGCTATAACGAGTTTGCAAATTTTGAGGACAGTGGACCTCCAATTTCAATCGACTTTGTAGATTATACTTTTCGTTCATTTAAAAAAAACAGGCTAATGAAAAACAGTAAGGTACCGTTCATGAATCACAAATAAAATGCTCCTCGAAGCACCTATAGGGTGTCCCATTATGTCTAAGCACGATTTTGATACAACCCTGCTCATACCGGATGACGTTTAAACAGCTGATTTCTTCCGGGGTATGTTGTTTACAGTTTAACTTAAAACTCTGTGTATCGTGAGCTCCAGTTTCCATAATTTTCATGAAAATGAGAAGCATTTTCCAGGAAAAGTGCAAAAATATCGTGCATAATTGGTGTACAGTAGTTTCTCGAATTTATCACGGTCGAAAAAAATTTCACCGTGAATATGGCGAAAACGTGAATTTAGCGAAACAAAAAATTTAAGTGAAAAAATGTATTTTATTGTCTTTAATCGATAATTTATAATGCTTTCAGTAGTGGAAAGGTTTTATATAAATAAATTTTGATCATAAGATGTAATTAGCATAGATTACTGAGCGCTGATGTGGTCTAGTGGATAGGCTGGCGCGAGTCTGGTAACCCAGGCGTACTGGGTTCGATTCCTGGTATCGGCAAGAAAAACTTTTGGGTTCGAATCCCATAAGTTGCCGACAGGTAAGATGTGTTTCATAGTATAAATAATCATATATTTCAGAGGGAATGCATCTGGGGATAACCTGAAGAGACTATTGCAAGCGGAGTGGATTGCCAACCATTGTAGGTTTCTGAAGGTTGGATGCCTTCTCTCGACAAACCATCGGCCGTGGAAACCTGAGAAGCAATTCGAAGACCAAGCCACACAGACATAGACTGGACCTTGCTACCGATGGGGGAACCATACATACATACAAGATGTAATTAGCATAGATTACTAAACACAAAAGATCGATTTCAGTTCAGTTTATTCTTCTCTATAGCAATTTTCAGATTTTTTCTTGAAATAAAATCATGTAGACTATCAATTTGATAGGCTACATCTAATAAAAGTGAATTACCATCAAGACGCCATTCACCGCCCAGACACCATTTACCGCCCAAAATCACCCTTTTGTGTGTATTTTGAAAAAACTGGGATGTTTTCTCCAAATATAAGACCTGTGTTCTGTGTCGGCATCATTGTTCGACCATTTCACTGAGAAAACATCACGTAATTATGCTAACTATAGCCAGAAATAAAATATTTGGTATTTCGTTTCCGGTCAAATTATTGAATTCGACGCCTGTTAGCGAACTAAGCATTACTGTACTCCTAGGGCAAAAAGGGTTTTTGTTTACTAGATAGTACCTATTAGACCTAAAATCGACCTGAAACGATAGTTTTATTTTCGTAGAATAGATTTGCATCAAAAATTTTTCGATTTTTTCAATAGTAGTTGTTTTTGAAGCGTTTAGTGATGGGCGGTAATTGGTGTATAAAAAAAAAGTGTGGGTTCCTAATGACTGGTCACGCACAATTTCTTTGTTTTTAACGCATGTATTGTGTCAAATGTGTAAATTGTAAGACGCATTTAGTTTGATTATGTTAGAAAATGATGTTTTATCGCTGAAAGTAACCGGTTACTTGAGGTTGTTTGCCGGGAATCATCATTTTGTCAGTCAACGCACTTTGTTAAAATTTGTACTAAATTTGCGGAAAAAATTTCACAAAATGTATTCTCTAAAGAGCCAAAATATGGTTTTGACAGCTCGTTGTATGGAAAATACTAAAAAGAACAGTTTCCGTGTTGTTTAGATAGTTTTTCCTTGAGAAAACATTATCGATACCCGAAAAAGTTGAGTGGGCGGTAATAGGGCCAGTTGAACACCCCAAAGTTTAGTTAATTATTTTGAAAAGCGTACATTTTTCGCATTCCACTAATTTTTTTATTTAAAGTAGAGCAGTTTTGAGATGTATTGGAGAAGGAAGCGAATAAAAATCTGCCGTCGTTTTTTCATTACACATGTTTGAAGTTGAAAAACCGCTTAACTGGGCGGTGAATGGCGTCTTGATGGTATCTAGTTTTTAAGGAAATTTGACAGTAGTTATCTGTTTTGTAGATTTTGAAATCTACATCAGTAAAGTAGCGTAAAAGATAAAGAGAAAGTCTACATATGTTTGAGCCACGCGCGCGCTGTAAAATTAGATTGTCATTAGTTTTTTGTACTGAATGTGCATTGCAAGCACAAAACAGAAATCAGTCCGTTTTTTTGCATACTGGTTCTGGAACAACAATACATAAATTATCTTAAAGATAACTCGACCAGCTCAAACCTGTGTAGGGGAATGAGGTGGGACCATCATCATCATCATCATCTCAAACTTTTTTTCTGCAAATTTCAAATTTCAATATTTTAATCTTTACACCTTTGATTGACTTGACAATTTACCTTTTGGATAAATGTTTTGAAATTTGGTCAACATAGACTTTTAAAGTGTATTTTTCGAAATTTGCTTTATGGGCAGATAATCCTTTGTTATTCATATGTAGATAAACAGAAATCTTAGTCCTTTTTACATATTTCAAGGCAAAGCTAGCAGAATTTCATGTTGATCTTCCAAAATAACCCATTCAGACAATACCAAAGGCTGGCACCCTTCAAAATATACATATTAAACAAAGAAATCAGAGACACTTATCTCTTCTCAAAAACGTTTAAATTTACCTACATCTTTCTATGATTCGCATAACCCAAAAAGTTTACTGTTTAAGAGCGGCTAACCAAGCACAAATAACACCACTAGCGTTAGCATGACTTTTAAATACTAATGTCCATTATTACAAGTGTTTTTAAAATTCAAATGACGATTTTGCACACTTTACAGCAAAAATAAGCAGTTCAATGGCATTTTCATGTTACTGAATGTCTATATACCACAACAAAAACCGTCAAAAATATCATGAACAAAGACGCTCTACACTTTTGAACGAAAATTAAGGTCCTGAAAATGGTTTCTGAATGATTTCTTGAAAAGCGTGATAAAATCGAAACAATAACCGTGATAAAATCATCGTGAATTTGGCGAGTATTGATAAAATCGAACTGTGATAAATCGAGAAATTACTGTACTTTCCTCAACATTTCGCTGAGTCAGTTGGCGTAAATAAAAGAAGTTTGATTCGGTAGTGTGGGAAGAAGGGCAGCTTCGTGGTAAAAATGATCTGTAAAACCGAGTCCGGGGGACAAAACTTTGGACCGGAAATTCATGCGTGCTCACGCCTGTAGAAAGATTCCCTCAGTTCGGGATGTGACCAAAAAGAGGAATCCCCTCTCAGCACCGCCCAACGTGCCAAGGTAAGGTTGGGCCTTCGTGAAACCAAGAGCACGTAAATGATATGATCAACTGTTGTGTGGAAAATCGGTGTGCACTATTGCGAAAATTGCACCTATTTCAAACTGTTGGCACATGATTGTTGACATAAAGAATGTGAGTTTATTAGTGAGTGCGAGATTTTTATCTGTCAAATCAGATTTTCGCAATAGTCTGAAAATTCATGCAAGTGACAATATCATCCGCCAAATTGTCCTCTAGCGAGACCGATTGAAACTTTCCAGACTCATACCAAATCGTATTTGAGAAAACATGTAAAACCTGCAGATTGTATCGAAAACATCATAGCAGTTTGAAAAGAAAAAGCATAAGGGTGCTGCACACATTTAGGTGTAAAATATACTACAAAAATTTCTGCTAGTTGAAATCATAGAAACTTATATTTGGATGGATGAAATTTTGAAATTAACAAACGCGTGATGCAAAACAATCATATTCCAGCATATGGAAACGAGATTGAAAAGGTAAATCTTGGATTTGCATTTTGATACAATTTAGCTAAGACTAGTAGGTAACTAAATTATAAAAATATTTATTTAAATTTTTTTTTGCGATTGTCCAAAAAATTTAACACCAACAGTGTTGGTATAGAATAGTTTGAGCAATATAAAATTTGTAGGTGATATCACTTAGCCAATCCGTCATACTGGTTAATGTTTCTTACGGCATCGGAAAATGTTAAGTTTTGTACATCTACTGCTGGATTATTTAAATTTGCTATGAAAATCAAAAACCTTAAGCAACTATCTCACAATGTAAGAGACTATGCCATCAACATTTTGTTATCATTAAATGGTAACTTCATTACATTATATTAAAATAAAAATTTAATAAGTGTTGTTGTATACAAATGTTGCATCTAACCCTGCTGTTGCTTTATGTCCCGTTTGACGGTATCTGATTATCGGCGCTACCTTTTCAGTTAGCAATGCCAAACGCTGAAAATTATAATTGTTCAACCTAGTTTACAAATGCAAATGACGAAGAAAATATTATAACAAGTATCAGATCAAAGAAGTTTCTAACAAAATTTAATTCAAAAATTCAATTGGTGTGTGATTTTTAGTACACTAAAATAGCTCATTACTCAAACATTAGGTTTTTGTTTCACCCGGTCGTCTCACTGACCTGTGACCGTTGGCACATTTCGCCGAACCTAACCTCACTTTAGCGTGGAAAGATTTGGCTTTTCTCCGGTCCGTGTAAAAAAGCCACAAGTCCAGATTTCACGATTTCTTCGTTCCAGTTAGTCACAATAATCATCATACATATTGGCGGCAGCAACAGCTCTTAAGCAGGAAGTTTCGCATAATTCGCGCTATGCTGCTTATCGTTTGTTTATTTGTATACAGCACATTATGGGGCGATATATAATTTTTTAGAGCATGACTTTTGGGGTCTCTCTCTCTTTATTTCACCTCGGCGAGCAATGTGATGTCCGGCAATGGCGCCCGTGATACAAGCTTCTAAACCCTGGTATGTTTCTCGACTATCCTAGGTAAAGTTAAGCCTTTGCCGTCATCACAGATTGGGATCAAGGTCGCTTATACTTTGGTCGGGTGACACAATTTTTTGTTTATTGTTGAAGAGTGTTAATAACTTAGTTCAGAAGAGTTTACCGTTATCTACTATTCATCAACTCGATATCGGAAGCATCCCGTTCAATGGGAGCTCACTAAATTTGCATTTTAATGAAAAAAACAAAATAATCTTACTGAATTAAAGCGGTCGATATCGGCAGCTCACAAAGGCAGCATTTTTGACAGCAGCCCGAAAATGCAGAACTGGCTCACAATGAAGCTGAAGAAAATTAAAGCCCAAAAATTGATTAACTCATTCCTTCACTGCCTCCACTCATGAGAGCATCTTGTGCGGATGCCCTCGTTCGAAACTTGTTGTTAAGCGTGCAAGCCATCACGACAATAAAATTCGCTTTCTTTCGGTGGCTACTTAGTAGTTGAGGATTAAAACTAGGGCAATTCTTGAGTGAATTTGGATCAAAGGCTGATTCCCCTTGTCGAAGAAGTCTTCTTAAAACCATATGTTTCTATTCGAAAGATCTGGGAAACAAAAATAAAATTTCCGAATGATCCCTTTTTGCTTTTATGGTATCATATAATATCCGCAATAATTGTCGAAGCGTTTTCCTAATTGACCATATCGAATAATATAATAAGAATCATGGGAAAACATATAGAGACTATCCCTGGGAATCAAACTCAGATTATAACTATACCATTTACTGGCTGACTGCGAACATCATTCACCATTGCTTCTTATTAACTATAGGGGAACAGTTCTCAGTGTTCCATTTTTTTTGTGATATTGTGCCGCAAAATACTTGTATCAATAGAACAGAATCTGATTGATGTTAGATGGTTTTGGAACGTTCAAAAAGAAAACTTACCTTCAGAATTGAACCCATTTCTGCCACGTATATCCGTTCGGTTTCCAGCAACTCCGCTAGCACGTGACCGCGTTTCAGCTTCCGTTCGTCCGAATCCTGAAAAAAAATGATAGAATATGGATAAAATTTAATAAACGAAACTTTCATTTAACACTAAGTCAACACGACTGGTTTAAAACTTTGTATTTCGGAAATCTTATACAGACTGTCTTAAATTTGTATAGGAAATTTCAAACTTGTAAAATGTTATACGCAGCGCTAAAATTGATCCTAGGCCTAAAAGTACAGGATCTTATGCCAAATTTGGGCCAGAGCGGATCACAGGAGGCGGCGCCCAACGAGCTTGAAGTTTGTATGGGTTTTTGAGATATTTTGTTCGGAAGGAGCAAGAAAACTCAGTTTTTCATCAATAATTTAGGTTCCTTTTGGCCAATTTCTTTTGAATACGGTTTTTCTAAAAGCCTAAATTACGACAAACGTTTAATCCGAAGACTGCATTTCGGTTCGAGTTAAGATAAAAAGTCATTAGGCTTCAAAAATGGGCCTACTTTTTTAAGAATAATATTCATCACTGTTAGTGCTGCGTCAAAACATTCGACACAGTTCTTCATTTATAGTGGTGAATATCACCCTCAAAAAAGATTGACCATTTTTTAAGCTTAATAACTTTTTATCTTCATTTGAATCGAAATGAAGTCTTCGGATGAAATATTTGTCATAATTTGGGCTCTGAGAAAAACCATATTCAAAAGAAATCGGCCGAAAGCGACCAAAGTTATTGATGAAAAACGGGATTTTCATGTCCATGTGTTCCTCCCGAAAAAAATGTCTCAAAAATCCATAAAAACTTCAGACTCGTTGAGCGGCCCCTTCCCGTAATCTGACCTGGCCCAAATTTGGCATGAGCTTTTGTACTAGGCCTAGGATCAATATTAGCCTACAGCACATAAGCTTTTCAAAAGTCGGGTCATTTGGAGCACTCTAATGTACATTAGGGTGGCGTAGGGTGTATGTATAAGAAAAATTTCATCGTGGAATTTCGAAAACCGACCATGTACATTATGAAGTCTCTCCCACAATATTAACTTGTGCGGACTTGATTTTGGGGTATTTTTAAGCGTCCCAAGTATCGATTTTTTTTTTAACTTTCAAAAAATCACTAAGGGGCCGTCCACATACCACGTGGACAACTTAGGGGGGGGGGGGGGAGGGGGGTATGGAAATGTCCACGCTTGTCCACGGAGAGGGGGGTCGGGGTTTAGGTCATGTCCACGTGGACATACTTACTTTCAAAATATTTTCTAAAGGTTAATAAATATTAAGATGTTTAAATCAAAATCTTAAAATTGCAAAGCTTTCCAGTTTAGATTTGAACAATTAGTAGCTACAATCACTTAAGTGATAAATATAATAAATTAGAAATTTAAAATTTTTGAAATTATTTTTTTAATCAGGAAATTATCATTCAGTTTTTTTTAAATCAGCCATGTCAAAAACAAAAAGGCAAAAAGTGGTGTTTTCTAACTGTCAATTATTGGTATTTAAAAAAAAAATATTTCAAATCTGTCCACGTGGACATCCGGGGAGGGGGGTAGGGGTTTGCCAAATGTCCACGCTTGTCCACGGAGGGGGAGGAGGGGGTCCAAAATCTCATTTTTCTGTCCACGTGGTATCTGAACGGCCCCTAAATGGAGAACCAAAGGAAATTGCGAAAACCGAAAATTAAATGTTTATGTCAATCGACTAGAAAATGGAAAAAATATCTGTGGCCGAAAATCGACTTTCTGTCGTTTCTCGGAAATCACTCCCTCGGTTTCTAACAACTCGCCCCAAACCACATTTAAGCATTTTAGTATTTATGAGACATCTCAGACTTAATTTTTCATAAGATTGGTCCATTTTATGT
Source organism: Uranotaenia lowii (assembly GCF_029784155.1). NCBI lineage: Eukaryota > Metazoa > Arthropoda > Insecta > Diptera > Culicidae > Uranotaenia > Uranotaenia lowii. The sequence goes on from NC_073693.1 coordinate 29,964,886, forward strand.
ATTTACATTTATTTCCTATTAGGGCCACCCTAGGTCCTTAAAATATCTAAAAAAAATCCGATCATGAAAGAACAAAAACTTAGTTTGAACATGAAAAGAGTATTTAGTAAGGAAATTTAGAAAGAAATCAGCGAATTGCGCGATTTTTTTTTCAACACATTTAGCGGTTTAAATTACCAAAAGCTAACATTGACTCAATTGCGTCGCTAAGATTCAAGTAAGCGATGCAACACATTTAGGTCATTTCAGCCATTATTTTTTTATTTCGATTTTTCGTAATTTTAGTATTTTTTGAATTTTTTTTTTTTTTTGTTATTTTTTTCGATTTTTGTATTTTTTTTTTGATTTTTTATTTTTTTTTATTTTTGTCATTTCGATCATTTTTGTAATTTAGGTCATTTTGGTCATATTGGTCATTTTTGTCATTATGACCATTTTGGCCTTTTTGACCATTTAGGTAATTTTGGTAATTTTGGTCATTTTTGTCATTTTTGTCATTTTTGTCATTTTTGTCATTTTTGTCATTTTTGTCATTTTTGCCATTTTGTCATTTTTGTTAACTTTGTCATTTTTGTTAACTTTGTCATTTTTGTTAATTTTGTCAATTTTGTCATTGTGATCATTTTGGTCATTTTGATCGTTTTGGTAATCTTGGTCATTTTGGTCATTCTTGTAATTTTAGGCATTTTGATCAATTTGGTCATTTTTATCAATTTTGTCAATTTTGAAAATTTTGTCATTTTGGTCATTTTGGCAATTTTGGCCATTTTGGTCATTTGGTCATTTTGGTCATTTTGGTAATTTTAGTCATTTTAGTAATTTTTGTTTTTTTTGTAATTTTTGTCATTTTGGTTAATTTTGTCAATTTAGTCAATTTTGTCGCTTTGGTCATTTTGGTCATTTTTGTCATTTTGGTCATTCTTGTAATTTTTTTTTATTTTGGTCAATTTGGTCATTTTTGTCTATATTGTCTAATTTGTTAATTTTGTCATTTTGGTCATTTTGGTCATTTTGGTCATTTCGGTCATTTTGGTCATTTAAGTCATTTTTTTCTTTTTTGACATTTTTTTCATTTTTGTCATTTTGGTAACTTTGGTCATTTTGGTCATTCTTGTAATTTTTGTAGTTTTTGTAATTTTTGTATTTTTTGTATTTTTTGTAATTTTTGTAATTTTTGTAATTTTTGTAATTTTTGTAATTTTTGTATTTTTTGTCAATTTTGTCATTTTGATCAATTTTGTCATTTCGGGCATTTTTGCATTCTTGTCTTTTTGGTCAATTTTGTCAATTTTATCAATTTTGTCATTTTTGTCATTTTGGTCATTTTGGTCATTTTAGTCATTTTAATAATTTTGGCCATTTTGGCCATTTTGGTCATTTCGGTCATTTTGGTCAATTTTGGTCAATTTTGTCATTTTTGTCATTTTGGTCATTTGGGTCATTTTTGTCATTTTGGTCATTTTTGTCATTTTGGTCATTTTGGTCATTTTGGTCATTTTGGTCATTTTGGTCATTCTGGTCATTTTGGTCATTTTGGTCATTTTGGTCATTTTGATCATTTTGGTCATTTTGGTCATATTGGTCATTTTTGTCATTTTGGTCATATTGGTCATTTTGGTCATTTTGTCATTTTGGTCATTTTGGTCATTTTGGTCATTTTAGTCATTTTGGTCATTTTGGTCTTTTTGTCATTTTTGTCATTTTTGTCATTTTGGTCAATTTTTGTCATTTTAGTCATTTTGGTCATTTTTGTCATTTGGGTCATTCGGGTCATTTTTGTAATTTTTGTCATTTTTGTCATAATGATCATTTTGGCCATTTTGACCGTTTTGGTAATTTTGGTAATTTTGATAATTTTGGTAATTTTTGTCATTGTTGTCATTTTTGTCATTTTTGTCATTTCTCTCATTTTTGTCATTTTTGTCATTTTTGTCATTTTGTCATCTTTGTCATTTTTGTCATCTTTGTTAACTTTGTCATTTTTGTTAATTTTGTCAATTTTGTCATTCTGATCATGTTGGTCATTTTGATCGTTTTGGTCATTTTGGTCATTTTGGTCATTCTTGTAATTTTGGGCATTTTGATAAATTTGGTCATTGTTATCCATTTTGTCACTTTTGAAAATTTTGTCATTTTGGTCATTTTGGCAATTTTGGCCATTTTGGTCATTTGGTCATTTTGGTCATTTCGGTAATTTTGGTCATTTTAGTCATTTTGTCATTTATGTTTTTTTCTTTTTTATTTTTGTCATTTTGGTTAATTTTGTCAATTTAGTCAATTTTGTCGCTTTGGTCATTTTGGTCATTTTTGTCATTTTGGTCATTCTTGTAATTATTTTTATTTTGGTCATTTTGGTCATTTTTGTCTATATTGTCAAATTTGTTTTTTTGTCATTTTGGTCATTTTGGTCATTTTGGTCATTTCGGTCATTTTTGTCATTTTAGTCATTTTTTTCTTTTCTGATATTTTTTCATTTTTGTCATTTTGGTAACTTTGGTCATTTTGGTCATTCTTGTAATTTTTGAAATTTTTGTAATTTTTGTAATTTTTGTAATTTTTGTAATTGTTGTAATTTTTGTAATTTTTGTAATTTTTGTAATATTTGTAATTTTTGAAATTTTTGTAATTTTTGTAATTTTTGTAATTTTTGTAATTTTTGTAATTTTTGTAATTTTTGTAATTTTTGTAATTTTTGTAATTTTTGTTATATTTGTAATTTTTGTCATTTTTGTCATTCTGATCAATTTTGTCATTTTGGGCATTTTTGCTTTCTTGTCTTTTTGGTCAATTTTATTTTGTCAATTTTATCAATTTTGTCATTTTGGTCATTTTAGTCATTTAAGTCTCTTTGGCCATTTTGGCCATTTTGGTAATTTTGGTAATTTTGGTAATTCTGGTCATTTTGGTCAATTTTGGTCATTTTGGTCAATTTTGTCATTTTTGTCATTTTTGTCATTTTTGTCATTTTTGTCATTTTTGTCATTTTTGTCATTTTTGTCATTTTTGTCATTTTTGTCATTTTTGTCATTTTTGTCATTTTTGTCATTTTTGTCATTTTTGTCATTTTTGTCATTTTTGTCATTTTTGTCATTTTTGTCATTTTTGTCATTTTTGTCATTTTTGTCATTTTTGTCATTTTTGTCATTTTTGTCATTTTTGTCATTTTTGTCATTTTTGTCATTTTTGTCATTTTTGTCATTTTTGTCATTTTTGTCATTTTTGTCATTTTTGTCATTTTTGTCATTTTTGTCATTTTTGTCATTTTTGTCATTTTTGTCATTTTTGTCATTTTTGTCATTTTTGTCATTTTTGTCATTTTTGTCATTTTTGTCATTTTTGTCATTTTTGTCATTTTTGTCATTTTTGTCATTTTTGTCATTTTTGTCATTTTTGTCATTTTTGTCATTTTTGTCATTTTTGTCATTTTTGTCATTTTTGTCATTTTTGTCATTTTTGTCATTTTTGTCATTTTTGTCATTTTTGTCATTTTTGTCATTTTTGTCATTTTTGTCATTTTTGTCATTTTTGTCATTTTTGTCATTTTTGTCATTTTTGTCATTTTTGTCATTTTTGTCATTTTTGTCATTTTTGTCATTTTTGTCATTTTTGTCATTTTTGTCATTTTTGTCATTTTTGTCATTTTTGTCATTTTTGTCATTTTTGTCATTTTTGTCATTTTTGTCATTTTTGTCATTTTTGTCATTTTTGTCATTTTTGTCATTTTTGTCATTTTTGTCATTTTTGTCATTTTTGTCATTTTTGTCATTTTTGTCATTTTTGTCATTTTTGTCATTTTTGTCATTTTTGTCATTTTTGTCATTTTTGTCATTTTTGTCATTTTTGTCATTTTTGTCATTTTTGTCATTTTTGTCATTTTTGTCATTTTTGTCATTTTTGTCATTTTTGTCATTTTTGTCATTTTTGTCATTTTTGTCATTTTTGTCATTTTTGTCATTTTTGTCATTTTTGTCATTTTTGTCATTTTTGTCATTTTTGTCATTTTTGTCATTTTTGTCATTTTTGTCATTTTTGTCATTTTTGTCATTTTTGTCATTTTTGTCATTTTTGTCATTTTTGTCATTTTTGTCATTTTTGTCATTTTTGTCATTTTTGTCATTTTTGTCATTTTTGTCATTTTTGTCATTTTTGTCATTTTTGTCATTTTTGTCATTTTTGTCATTTTTGTCATTTTTGTCATTTTTGTCATTTTTGTCATTTTGGTCATTTTGGTCATTTTGGTCATTTTGGTCATTTTGGACATTTGGTCATTTGGGTCATTTTTGTCATTTGGGTCATTTGGGTCATTTTTGTCATTTTGTCATTTTGGTCATTTTGGTCATTTTGGTCATTTTGGTCATTTTGGTCATTTTGGACATTTGGTCATTTGGGTCATTTTTGTCATTTTGTCATTTTTGTCATTTTGGTCATTTTGGTCATTTTGGTCATTTTGGTCATTTTGGTCATTTTGGTCATTTTGGACATTTGGTCATTTGGGTCATTTTTGTCATTTTGTCATTTTGGTCATTTTTGTCATTTTTGTCATTTTTGTCATTTTTGTCATTTTTGTCATTTTTGTCATTTTTGTCATTTTTGTCATTTTTGTCATTTTTGTCATTTTTGTCATTTTTGTCATTTTTGTCATTTTTGTCATTTTTGTCATTTTTGTCATTTTTGTCATTTTTGTCATTTTTGTCATTTTTGTCATTTTTGTCATTTTTGTCATTTTTGTCATTTTTGTCATTTTTGTCATTTTTGTCATTTTTGTCATTTTTGTCATTTTTGTCATTTTTGCCATTTTTGTCATTTTTGTCATTTTTGTCATTTTTGTCATTTTTGTCATTTTTGTCATTTTTGTCATTTTTGTCATTTTTGTCATTTTTGTCATTTTTGTCATTTTTGTCATTTTTGTCATTTTTGTCATTTTTGTCATTTTTGTCATTTTTGTCATTTTTGTCATTTTTGTCATTTTTGTCATTTTTGTCATTTTTGTCATTTTTGTCATTTTTGTCATTTTTGTCATTTTTGTCATTTTTGTCATTTTTGTCATTTTTGTCATTTTTGTCATTTTTGTCATTTTTGTCATTTTTGTCATTTTTGTCATTTTTGTCATTTTTGTCATTTTTGTCATTTTTGTCATTTTTGTCATTTTTGTCATTTTTGTCATTTTTGTCATTTTTGTCATTTTTGTCATTTTTGTCATTTTTGTCATTTTTGCCATTTTTGTCATTTTTGTCATTTTTGTCATTTTTGTCATTTTTGTCATTTTTGTCATTTTTGTCATTTTTGTCATTTTTGTCATTTTTGTCATTTTTGTCATTTTTGTCATTTTTGTCATTTTTGTCATTTTTGTCATTTTTGTCATTTTTGTCATTTTTGTCATTTTTGTCATTTTTGTCATTTTTGTCATTTTTGTCATTTTTGTCATTTTTGTCATTTTTGTCATTTTTGTCATTTTTGTCATTTTTGTCATTTTTGTCATTTTTGTCATTTTTGTCATTTTTGTCATTTTTGTCATTTTTGTCATTTTTGTCATTTTTGTCATTTTTGTCATTTTTGTCATTTTTGTCATTTTTGTCATTTTTGTCATTTTTGTCATTTTTGTCATTTTTGTCATTTTTGTCATTTTTGTCATTTTTGTCATTTTTGTCATTTTTGTCATTTTTGTCATTTTTGTCATTTTTGTCATTTTTGTCATTTTTGTCATTTTTGTCATTTTTGTCATTTTTGTCATTTTTGTCATTTTTGTCATTTTTGTCATTTTTGTCATTTTTGTCATTTTTGTCATTTTTGTCATTTTTGTCATTTTTGTCATTTTTGTCATTTTTGTCATTTTTGTCATTTTTGTCATTTTTGTCATTTTTGTCATTTTTGTCATTTTTGTCATTTTTGTCATTTTTGTCATTTTTGTCATTTTTGTCATTTTTGTCATTTTTGTCATTTTTGTCATTTTTGTCATTTTTGTCATTTTTGTCATTTTTGTCATTTTTGTCATTTTTGTCATTTTTGTCATTTTTGTCATTTTTGTCATTTTTGTCATTTTTGTCATTTTTATCATTTTTGTCATTTTTGTCATTTTTGTCATTTTTGTCATTTTTGTCATTTTTGTCATTTTTGTCATTTTTGTCATTTTTGTCATTTTTGTCATTTTTGTCATTTTTGTCATTTTTGTCATTTTTGTCATTTTTGTCATTTTTGTCATTTTTGTCATTTTTGTCATTTTTGTCATTTTTGTCATTTTTGTCATTTTTGTCATTTTTGTCATTTTTGTCATTTTTGTCATTTTTGTCATTTTTGTCATTTTTGTCATTTTTGTCATTTTTGTCATTTTTGTCATTTTTGTCATTTTTGTCATTTTTGTCATTTTTGTCATTTTTGTCATTTTTGTCATTTTTGTCATTTTTGTCATTTTTGTCATTTTTGTCATTTTTGTCATTTTTGTCATTTTTGTCACTTTTGTCACTTTTGTCATTTTTGTCATTTTTGTCATTTTTGTCATTTTTGTCATTTTTGTCATTTTTGTCATTTTTGTCATTTTTGTCATTTTTGTCATTTTTGTCATTTTTGTCATTTTTGTCATTTTTGTCATTTTTGTCATTTTTGTCATTTTTGTCATTTTTGTCATTTTTGTCATTTTTGTCATTTTTGTCATTTTTGTCATTTTTGTCATTTTTGTCATTTTTGTCATTTTTGTCATTTTTGTCATTTTTGTCATTTTGGTCATTTTGGTCATTTTGGTCATTTTGGACATTTGGTCATTTGGGTCATTTTTGTAATTTTTGTCATTTTTGTCATTTTTGTCATTTTTGTCTTTTTTGTCATTTTTGTCATTTTTGTCATTTTTGTCATTTTTGTCATTTTTGTAATTTTTGTCAATTTTGTCATTTTTGTCATTTTTGTCATTTTTGTCATTTTTGTCATTTTTGTCATTTTTGTCATTTTTGTCATTTTTGTCATTTTTGTCATTTTTGTCATTTTTGTCATTTTTGTCATTTTTGTCATTTTTGTCATTTTTGTCATTTTTGTCATTTTTGTCATTTTTGTCATTTTTGTCATTTTTGTCATTTTTGTCATTTTTGTCATTTTTGTCATTTTTGTCATTTTTGTCATTTTTGTCATTTTTGTCATTTTTGTCATTTTTGTCATTTTTGTCATTTTTGTCATTTTTGTCATTTTTGTAATTTTTGTCAATTTTGTCATTTTTGTCATTTTTGTCATTTTTGTCATTTTTGTCATTTTTGTCATTTTTGTCATTTTTGTCATTTTTGTCATTTTTGTCATTTTTGTCATTTTTGTCATTTTTGTCATTTTTGTCATTTTTGTCATTTTTGTCATTTTTGTCATTTTTGTCATTTTTGTCATTTTTGTCATTTTTGTCATTTTTGTCATTTTTGTCATTTTTGTCATTTTTGTCATTTTTGTCATTTTTGTCATTTTTGTCATTTTTGTCATTTTTGTCATTTTTGTCATTTTTGTCATTTTTGTCATTTTTGTCATTTGTCATTTTTGTCATTTTTGTCATTTTTGTCATTTTGGTCATTTTGGTCATATTGGTCATTTTGGTCATTTTGGTCATTGTGGTCATTTTGGTCATTTTGGTCATTTTGGTCATTTTGGTCATATTGGTCATTTTGGTCATTTTGGTCATTTTGGTCATTTTGGTCATTGTGGTCATTTTGGTCATTTTGGTCATTTTGGTCTTTTTGTCATTTTGGTCAATTTTTATCATTTATATCATTTTTGTCATTTTAGTCATTTTAGTCATTTTGGTCATTTTGGTCATTTTGGTCATTTTGGTCATTTTGGTCATTTTTGTCATTTGGGTCATTTGGGTCATTTGGGTCATTGTGGTCATTTTTGTCATTTTGGTCATTTTTGTCATTTTTGTCATTTTTGTCATTTTTGTCATTTTTTTCATTTTTGTCATTTTGGTCATTTTGGTCATTTTGGTCATTTTGGTCATATTGGTCATTTTGGTCATTTTGGTCATTTTGGTCATTTTGGTCATATTGGTCATTTTGGTCATTGTGGTCATTTTGGTCATTTTGGTCATTTTGGTCTTTTTGTCATTTTTGTCATTTTGGTCAATTTTTATCATTTTTGTCATTTTAGTCATTTTAGTCATTTTGGTCATTTTGGTCATTTTGGTCATTTTTGTCATTTTTGTCATTTGGGTCATTTGGGTCATTTGGGTCATTTTGGTCATTTTGGTCAATTTGGTCATTTTGGTCATTTTGGTCATTTTGGTCATTTTGGTCATTTTGGTCATTTTGGTCATTTTGGTCATTTTGGACATTTGGTCATTTGGGTCATTTTTGTCATTTTGTCATTTTGGTCATTTTGGTCATTTTGGTCATTTTGGTCATTTTGGTCATTTTTGTCATTTTTGCCATTTTTGTCATTTTTGTCATTTTTGTAATTTTTGTAATTTTTGTAATTTTTGTCATTTTTGTCTTTTTTGTTTTTTTTTGTCATTTTTGTCATTTTTGTCATTTTTGTCATTTTTATCATTTTTGTCATTTTTGTCATTTTTGTCATTTTTGTCATTTTTGTCATTTTTGTCATTTTTGTCAATTTTGTCATTTTTGTCATTTTTGTCATTTTTGTCATTTTTGTCATTTTTGTCATTTTTGTCATTTTTGTCATTTTTGTCATTTTGGTCATTTTTGTCATTTTTGTCATTTTTGTCATTTTTGTCATTTTTGTCATTTTTGTCATTTTTGTCATTTTTGTCATTTTTGTCATTTTTGTCATTTTTGTCATTTTTGTCATTTTTGTCATTTTTGTCATTTTTGTCATTTTTGTCATTTTTGTCATTTTTGTCATTTTTGTCATTTGTGTCAGTTTGGCAATTTTGTCATTTTTTTCATTTTGGTCGTTTTGGTCATTTTGGTCATTTTTGTCATTTTGGTCGTTTTGGCCATTTTGGACATTTTGGTCATTCTTGTAATATTTGTAATTCTGATCATTCTGGTCATTTTGGTCATTTTTGTCTATTTTGGCAATTTTTAAAATTTTGTCGTTTAGATCATTTTGGTCGTTTTGGCCGTTTTGGTCATTTTGGTGATTTTGGCCATTCTGGTCACTTTGATAATTTTGGTCATTTTTGTCATTTTTGTCAATTATGTCACTTTTGTCAATTTGGTCAATTTGGTCAATTTGGTCAATTTTGTCAATTTTGTCAATTTTGTCAATTTTGTCAGTTTTGTCAATTTTGTCAATTTTGTCAATTTTGTCAATTTTGTCAATTTTGTCAATTTTGTCAATTTTGTCAATTTTGTCAATTTTGTCAATTTTATCAATTTCGTCGATTTTGTCAATTTTGTCAATTTTGTCAATTTTGTCAATTTTGTCAATTTTGTCAATTTTGTCAATTTTGTTAATTTTGTCAATTTTGTCAATTTTGTCAATTTTGTCAATTTTGTCAATTTTGTCAATTTTGTCAATTTTGCCAATTTTGTCAATTTGGTCAATTTTGTCAATTTTGTCAATTTTGTCAATTTTGTCAATTTTGTCAATTTTGTCAATTTTTGTCATTTTGGATATTTTAGTCATTCCGGTCATTTCGGTCATTTTGGCCATTCTGGTCATTTTGATCATTTTGGTAAGTTTGGTCATTTTGGTCAATTTGGTCATTTTGGACATTTTGGATTTCTTTGATAATTTTGGTCATTTTTGTCATTTTGGTCATTTTTGTTATTTTTGTCATCTTTGTCAATTTAGTAAATTTTATCAATTTTGTCAATTATGTCACTTTTGTCAATTTGGTCAATTTTGTCAATTTTGTTAATTTTGTCAATTTTGTCATTTTTGGTCATTTGGGATATTAAAGTCATTTCGGTCATTTCGGTCATTTTGGTCATTTTGGTCATTTTGGTGATTTCGGTCATTTTGGTCATTTTGGTCATTTTTGTAATTATGGTCATTTTGTCATTTTGTCATTTTGTCATTTTGGTCATTTTTGTAATTTTGGTCATTTTGTCATTTTGGTCATGATGGATGTTTTGGTCATTCTTGTATTTTTTTTTTTCATTTTTCTCATTTTGTCAATTTTGTCATTTTGGTCATTTTGCTCATTTTAATCATTTGGGCCATTTTGGTCATTTTGGGTTTTTGGTCATTTTTGTAATTTTTTTCATTTTTGTCTTTTTTGTAATGTTTGTTATTTTTGTCTTTTTTGCCTTTTTTGCCATTTTTGTCATTTTTGTCATTTTTGTCATTTTCGTTATTTTTTATGATATTTTGTTCATTTCAAGTGTTTTTTTAATTCAATAACGATTTTTTAGCGCATGTTTGCACAGGTCCGTTTATACGCCAATTAACAAAATATATTTGATAGGTTTAGAAATTCGTTATGACTTTTAGGGTGGTAAACACAAAAAAAAAAAAAAATAGAACAAATAACATAAGCTTACCCCAACAAAAATGGTTAAAAACATTCAAGGAATCATGTAAATAGAACTCTGAGAATCTGTGATCCAGTCCGGGATATAGTGATCTCAATTCTTACATTTTCTACAATTATTTTATTTAACTAAAAAATAAATTATCTACCATAACATAGTTGCAAACTTACCGTTTGGCTCTGCAAGTTGAGATCGCTGTCCGAGCTGGCGATGATGGTATCGCTGCTGATCGAGATCCCAGAATCTGGCGGACCTTCAATCGACCGTGGCCGTGACGAGAAACTGTCGATCTGTGTTGTTTGAGTTTGATGATGATGAACAAACGTTGTTCCGTTCATGAAAGATGAGGAAGGAAAAGGAGTAGAAAAAAATAAACACAAATTAGCAATGGCTTCCAGGCAGGTGGCTTATGATGATCATTTACAGATTATGGAGTGCTTCGGTTTTTCTTCTTCTCTGGTTTGGCCGGGCGATCTTTTTTTTACCTACCTTCTCTTGGGTTGTTCTTTGTCTTACCGAAAACCCCATTTCGTCGACGGACGATTCGGTGAAGATTCTGGGTCGTTATGCAAGTTTAATGCCCATTTGTCGAGTTCTTGCGAAAGATGCCGCTTGGCGGGAACATAAATCATTTCTATTTTTTTTTCTCGTTGCAATCATGTGAGTTTTTTCTAAGCGACCACGCTGAATGGAAGGTGTTGATGAGAACGAATTAAAGAGTTTTTTTGGTTCAACCTTCCAACATGTAGCCGTTCTAAAACGTTGAACGCCGAGCGGAATCTTCACACCGGAGAATAGATATGTTTTAATCAACTGCAAAAATGTTCGTAGAGAATCGTATATCTAAATAGCCAACGGCTTGGCTAAGGAGCGAAACGTTTTTTCCTCTTATCACTTAGGAATAGGATGCATCCCCATCATCTTGAGATGTTGGGGATAGTGCAGGAACATTAACCGGCTAACGGGATCGAAAATGAACATTTCATGCTGCTGGTCGAAAATTGAGGTTATTCAACAGAAAAACTTTGATTGGTGAAGGAAATCCAGACCAGAACTTTCACTATAAATCATGTTAGCAGGGAGAGGGAGAGAGAAAAAGAAAAAAAAATACCAATGGCAGCACATAAATTTCAATAAACGAGCCATCTAATCAGAACGGGGATGAAACTGGGTTTTGCAATCAGTTACAGATTGGATCAGAATTGAAGAAATTAAAGTAGAAAGTTATGATTCATGACCTAATGAGAAATAAAAAAGAAGATAATATAAATGGAACATGGGCATAAAACAATGAACGGTATTAAAACTTTTGGCAACAAATTAAAAACCTATGGCCGCAATTTTGAATCTCGAACAAGGAAAAGCAAGTCAAGAAGCCACACATAATTTTAGCTATTTGTATGGAAGTAGAATCATAAAATAAAATACATTACTAATGATAACAAAATCTGACGAGATTGAGGTAGGAAAATAAAAATTTATGTTGCAAATAAAATCTGGAAATAGTTGCCGGAAACCTAAAGTCATCATGAAAAAGTGAAACGGTTTATTCTTAAACCTATGATCAGGAACAGATAAATTACTGATAATTACTGATAATTTATTGGATACGGATCAAGATATGCTCCAGGATTTGGGTCTGTATTTTGATCTAATAATGATCAGGTTTGAGATAAGATCAGCATCAAGATCAAGATAAGAATCAGGATTGGGATCAAGACCAAGAGAAGTATCAGGATCAGGATCATGTTCTCAATGAGGATTATAAACATGTTCAGGATCAGCATTGAGATTTGCAACCGGATCAAAATAAAAATTCCTAGGTTCAGAATAAAAAAAACTTCAGAAAAAAAACCTTGAAGGTTGGGAAGTAGGCGTTGCCTTGCAAGGATGTCAAAATTTATGCTCCAAATGTAAGAAATGGTATAAATACATTAAATGGTATAACGTGGAGTCCAGCTGATTATAACTGAGAATGTGAATATTGTGAACTTATCGTGAAGTGCGTTGTATCAAATGGGAAAATCCCGCGAATATTTCATACACCGGAGAGACATGAGAAGCGGCAAAATGGCTTCAGAAATTTCGGTTGCAATAGGTTCCCGTATCAATACATCAGCTCTGTTCCTGCCAACAACAGACGAACTACAGATCCGAATCAGTGAAAAATGTATCCTCTCGATGACAACTTTTTCGGTGAGATCCAGCCTTTTTACGTTAAGTATTAGTTCACCCATCGGATGAATTAATATATTAACGTAAAACTACATGAAAGCATTTGCGTAGCATCACCTTTTGATCTCTTCAATAATTCAGAATTGCCGGAATTTCAGTTTTTAATTTCAAATTAAGATTTGAAAAACAAATAACAAATGAAATTCAAATCTAAAATTGAGAATCAAAGCTACAATCAGAGAAAACGCAAGAATTGTTAAGTTCATTATTCATATTTCTAATGGTTTACCTTACACAAAGATCTCGAGTTTTCAGAGAAACCATAAAACTCTAGAAACAACACAAAAATCTCATTGAATTGATTTTCTATTGTAAAACATGGAAAACGATAAGATTTAAAACATAGAAATTTTCATGTTTAGAGAATCATTCAAAGAACTTCGCAATTCAACAACGAGAATATTTTTATTATGAAAATAATTTGAGAATGGACAGTTGCAGATGGTATGTTGAAATCAGCACTCAGAAGAAATCCTATTCTGAATTCCATAAGACACGTCTCATGAACCTTTTTTCTCAAAGGTAAGTTTATTTCGCAAATTCTTAATGTTTATGAATTTTAAAAATATTTTGGAAATATTCATAGTCTTTAAATTTTCGAAATTTTTGTCCACACTTTAGCTTACTGGCTGACTAAAACCGAAAGGCCCAGAGACCGAAACCAGTAGCGGATTTTCCAAAGGTATTTCCGCACATCAGCCAACAAATAACGTGTCTGCTGATTCTGTGGGAGAATGTTATGTCCCATTACGAGGATAGCGAACAAATGATCTTTTTTTATTTTGTTTTTTGGACAATTTCAACCGGAATAAAATTGCTTCTGTGGCCATCATTGTGAAAAACAGATTGATAAAAAAGGAATAAATTCAAGAAATGGGACTCAAATTACCAATGTCCAAAATCCATTTTTATGACATTTCCTGCTTTTTGAAAACAATCTTACAGAAATTCCAAATGTTTTAACAAAATCATAAGATTATCTTATGAAAAACCAAACTTCCACTTTCAAAAGATGTTCATCCAGAAAGTTCATATCAGTCATAAGATAATTTTATAAATTTCCTTAATTTTTCTTATGGCGCCAGTTCATAAGAGAATCTTATGGTATACATAATAGTATTTTTCTGAGCGAGGATGTTTAGTTCAGAAGAGGAAAATTTCAAAATAAAAGGCCCTTTAAATCAATAGCTTAACACTTCGGTTAAATCAGTTGGAAAAGCTTACATACAGTACCGTTCATAATTGTATAGAAATTGGAAGCACGCGCACTGTCACGTCGACTTTGAACTTCCAGAACTTTTTACTCAGATGATATTTTTTGATCAATTTTTTTGCGTTAGATAGATCAACTATCACACTATTATATCACAAAATTTGAGCTTTCTGGAGTTTGTGTGGCCTGAGAAACAGTAATTCTACGAAAATCGGACTTTTTGGACTTTTCTCACTCAATTTGCAATATCTCTGAAACTACGCTACAATTTTTATTGAAATTTTGCATAGTGATTGTTGAAATATAAAACTAGCATGTCCGAAGTTTTCGAAAAGTTCTATTGATGAGATCAAAAGTTACGCGAGGTGCAATATTTCAGGCATGGATCTAGAAATGCGATTTCTATAGAATTTTGGACGAATGTTTCCATAGGAAAATCATATTCTCTGTTTAACAACCAGTAAACCTATTTCAACCGAAAAATCACATCAATATCGCGAGATTCTGATTTCAAAACACATATGGGTAATTTATTCCATTTTTTTTTTCTTCATTGCTTTTGCCAGACATTTTTTGTCTGATTGGTGGAGGAAACAATATTGTTCTCATGAATCGTCCAAAATTCTATAGAAATCGCATTTCTAGGTTCATGCCTGAAATATTCCACCTCGCGTAACTTTTGATCTCATCGATAGAACTTTTCAAAAACTTCAGACACGCTAGCTTCGTATCTCAACAATCCTTGTGCAAAATTTCAATAAAAAATGTAGCGTAAATTCAGAGATATTGCAGTTTGAATGAGAAAAGTCCAAAAAGTCCGATTTTCGTAGAATTACTGTTTCTCAGGCCACACAAACTCCAGAAAACTCAAATTTTGTGATATAATAGTGTGATAGTTGATCTATCTAACGCAAAAAAATTGATCAAAAAATATCATCTGAGTAAAAAGTTCTGGAAGTTCAAAGTCGACGTGACAGTGCGCGTGCTTCCAATTTCTATACAATTATGAACCGTACTGTATATTCGTATTTCAAATCTAAGACTAAAACTAGTATGGAAAATTTATAGAGAAACTTAGTACGGCGAATTGGTCTAATTTCAACAACTACAGTAGTTTTTTTTAAGTTCGATTTTATTTAAAGTTGATTTTCTCAAAAAAGGGTGCAGAGTTTTCAAACTAACGTAAATTTCTCCAATGATTGAAAAATTCATTTGTTATCTTTTTAAGTTGATATTTTTCGGTGATTTTCGAATCAAATAATTACAATTCTTTTACGTTTCGGCCTACTGGGTGATTTCAGCCATCTTCAGAAAACTGTATTTCGATAAAAATATAAAAACTTTAAATTAACACACTTTATGACTTGCAATTATTTCACTTTTTCGCACTTACAAATTGTGTCGCCGCGTGCTTCCGTTACGGCTGTCTTACTTAATTTGAATCCAAACTCTTAACTGCTTCTAACAGCTGGTGTCCAGCATTCTCGGCGTCGGTGTCGGCGTCGTCGTGATGTCGGCTGGAGTCCTCGTGTTTGAGGTCGTCGTGTTTGAATTAGTTTGGATTTTGAATTGAGGCGTCTCTCTCAGTTTTTTTAATATTGAACTATATATTTTAGAGATTTCAATGGAATCTTGTTTGATATTTACTGCATTTCCTTTCTTTAGTTTAATGTGTAATGTTTCAGCTGTTTTCCTTTTTCCTTCTTGATTTACTCTCTCTAAAATATAAGCTTTTTCGAAATTAAACTTGTGATTTTGTTCTAGGGCATGTTGTGTTAGTCCTGTGGCTCTGGCACTTTGCTTGAGGCTTGTTTTGTGGTTTTTAATCCGTTTTTCCAAAGTTTGTGATGTTTGGCCACAGTATTCTTTCCCGCATTCACATGGAATCGAGTAAACCACATTTGTCTGTTTGAATTTTGGTATTTGGTCTTTGGTTTTGGTAAATAGGCAGGTTTTGATTTTGTTAATTTGTAACACATGAATTTGGAATCAACTATGTTGTCCATTTGACTCTAAGTGGCCGACTTACTATCAGCTGCTCTAACTGCCATCTGTTGGTTAATAGAAGAACTCCTGAGGCTAAAAAGTTTCCTACCTACTGAGTTCCGCCAGGGATCTCATTCAGATTTTCTAACGATATCTAAAAGGCAAAAGATGGGCTTGTTAGCGGGAAATTTGATGAAGGTCGTGGTTCCTCCCAAAAAGATTGTGTGGGAGAGGAGATCAGCCCCATGTAGCTTAGGGATCAAAAGAGATGAGAAGAGAGGAAACTTCAACAGCATCCAATGCCTTCGGGCATTGTTTGAAGCAATGGGGTGTTCATTTTCTTTGTTGGAAGACCGTCAGCTCAACTGATAGTAGAGTCAAAAGGTGTGGTGCCGTGCAACTGTTAAGACGCGCTAAAGTAAGTTTGCAATTTTAAGGAAGTTTTTAATCAGTTTATAGATTAAAGATTTTATTTATAGGCTTCCTAAAGCGTTCTGATTGCTCGAAAAAAATCAGAGTTCGATAAAAAGCAAAAATAAAATTGTAAACCGAATCGAACATTGTGAGTCAAATTACAAAAAGATATGTGAAGAGACATGTGTTTCATGAACCTCATTTTTTATAGTCAGATTTTTCTTAATCGAGCGAGTATGTGCATCACATTCATCGGTGCATATTATTGAAGAGTTTGAGGTAAGAAAATATCGGCCTAATAATTGTACAAAAGTGACTAAAAATTGTATATTTAACGTTGAACAGGTTAATCCCACCGTTCAACGTGGGTGTAAATCTAGAGTTCCCAAAATCAACAACTTTTGGAATAAAGCTATGTATGAAAACCTCATCTGATCGCTTGCGTTGGTCACCCTATTGCTGAAAAGAAAAACGTGGCACTCATCCATCCCCTGGTTTGACTATACGACCAAAGAGTTACTGGTTCAGGCAATTTTCCCGTGGCAATTCCGGTCTCAGGTGGCGCTCGACAACATTTCCGCCTCCCTTCCGTTACTACTGCTACCGCGTGGGCGGTTCTCGAACTAAAAGCGTCGTCAAGTGATAGAGCTTCCATCTTATAAAAAGCTCTTCATCGGAAAAGCTGAATCGCTAAATCATCGCAGCCTCGACCAGGGATGCCAGGACTCCCGGAAGGAGATCCACAAGAAACAGGTTTGATAGCTTGTAAGGGGAAAAGTGTTTAAAAAGCTCAACCACGTGACCTTACGTACTGATTGAGATATTAGGCCAGACCGTTTTTTTTTGTTGAATGGTATTTATGCTGATTGGCCTATTTTGAGGAAGGGTTGACGAATCTTCCGGGACGGGATCGTAGATTTTTTTGAATATTGCACTGCTTTGAGATTTCCTCTTCGATTATCCTGGGTGAAACGTTAGGACCCTGAGAGGGAGGCTTAAGCCGGGCACCCTTAAAGAACGCCTCCGCAGCCTTCATTAACGAAGGTGGCGCTTAAGCTGCAGAGTGTTGGGACAAATTCATTCGTTACATTTTGGCGCCCAACGTGGGGCCTGATTGAAATAGTTGGCATATTGGTGTGGCATTTTAAATTGGTTTTATAAATTCTTTCAATTCGAATTGATTGAAAAAAAAATTTATTTTGGTTAGATTTTTAATTTTTTTTTTCGTAGCTTTATTGTTTCTGAATTAGCTTTGTATTTTTTAGTTTAGAAGTCTTGGATTGATTTATTGAGCTTAAGCGGATTGAATTTTCAGTTCTATTTCATAGCTATGTTTTCGTAATAATATAAGTATAATTTTGGATTAATTTTATAAATTTTAATTTCCTTATTTTCTTTTGCATTGATAAAATGGAATTTTATCGGATGAATGTGAACGATTTAGAAGACGATGAAATCAATTATGAGTTGTTACTTCGCGGTCAGCCTCTAGAAGGCTCTAACGAATCTCTTAAACGAACCTTACGGAATTTATTACGCGCGGAAATAACCGGTCAAACTCTTAGCACTCCGGATGGTGCATTGGAAGGTGACATAAATTCGATCCCTTATAAACTTCAAGAAATAGAACAACAGTTATCAAGAGTTGGTTCTAAAAACTGTTTAAGTCGATTAGTTCACTATCATCAAAGAATCCATCGTTACGTGACTCGCGATCGGACTCAAACGGAAAACAAAAAGTTACTCTTAGATTTATTAAGACGTATATCGACGAAATATTTCCAAATTGACTTCGATTCGTTACCCTTGTTTAAACAGCGCGTGTCGGAAAAAACTCGAACTGAAAAAGGTGCCGCAGACTTAATCGACTGGAAAAATTCTACTGAAGTCGGACCGGAAGCGCGGGAATTCAACCCTGAAGATGAGCCATGTACCGGTGCTATGGGCCCGATAAGTAAACCGTTAACTAACACGATGCCAGAAGATAAGCCTCTTCCTAATCCATTTTCGACCTTAGGCGCGTATCCAAAGAAACCGTTTTTCCATACATTACCGGAAAGACGATGGAACGAGCTAGGAATCACCAAAGAAACTTTGAGCGCTAGGAAGAATGTTCAAAAGGTGAACTTCTTCACTCCTACTCCCGAACATTTCAAAAGGAGTGGAGACAAGTTAGATCAGCCCTTAGTAGATACGGTTGAAACATCGTTTAAGTACGGAATAAATGATGAGATTAAAACTCAACCTTATGTCCCTATTGATCCTCAAGCTAGTGGTTACATCCATGTGACCGAAGTCGAAGCATACATGAAAACGTATTTAGATGATTACTTTGATCAAAAACAACTGCAACAAAGATCTGTTCTAACACCGGAAGTAAAAAGACCATGCGTCCCTATTGGACAACTGGCTCAGCAGTTTCACCAGATGCAACTGTTGAACAAGGAAGTGCAACCCGAAGGGAAGCCTTTCTCCGATTCAAAATTTTCATACCCTTTCCAACTAGAAGCTCAGATGCCGAGCCACGCTCAAATTCCCCCTTCTCAACCCTTACGACAATCTCAAAATCCGTTTATACCAGAAGCTAACCCATGGAATAGTGGACTTGGTAGTCCTTTTATATTTTCTCCGCGTCCTAATACGTCATTTCACAATTCGAGGCCACGTGCTCAGTTTTCCGTTAGTGAAACTTACCCAGACCAACCCATCTTTCCAAATGCGAGACAAGAAGACACTTCCGGTTATGGTTACTTTCGACGTTTACCCCATCAGCAATGTAGTATCATTGAAAAGTGGCCCAAGTTCACCGGGGATACAAATTTGATACCAGTGACCGATTTTTTAAAGCAAATTGACATTTTATGTCGATCATATGCTATCAGTAAAATGGATCTGCGAATGCATGCTCACCTGCTATTTAAAGATAGTGCTTATATCTGGTTTATAACTTATGAAGAAAAGTTTCGTGACTGGGAAAGTTTAGAAGTTCATTTACGTAGAAGGTACGATAATCCTAACCGAGATCGTTTGATTAAGGAGGAGATGCGTAACCGCAAACAGAAACCGAACGAGCTTTTCAGCGCGTTCCTAACCGATATGGAGGTTCTAGCTCAGCGAATGATAAGAAAGATGCCCGAAGAAGAAAAATTTGAGCTTATTGTAGAGAATATGAAACTTTCCTACAAAAGAAGACTTGCGTTAGAAAATATTCTTTCGTTAGATCACTTAGCACAACTCTGTTTTAAATTAGACGCGATAGAAACTCACCTGTTCACAACCCCTGGATATTTGAAACCCACGATTAATCAGTTGGCTATGGGCGATCCTTTCGAATTCTTAGAACGAGACGAGGAGGTTTTCGCCGTCGAAAATTCCAAAAGAATGGATTCAAGAAATTTACCTCTTAGTGGAGACAGAAGAACCGATCAACCATCCTTGCAGACAGGAAAGTGTTGGAACTGTGGAACCACAGGTCACCGTTGGCGTGATTGTGGGGAAACTAAAAAAATATTTTGCCATATATGCGGTCATGCTAACGTTACTCCACCTAAATGTCCTAACCGCCATTTTGTTTCGATCAATGAAATTAATCACGAAGAAAAAAACGAATAAACGAGGGCCATGTAGGGAGCCTTGACCCTCTAGAAAATCAAGTTGAACCTCCCAATAAAAATTATTCGTTATTTAATCACTGTCTTCACATTGACACCAAATTTCATCGTTGCCCACATTTGAAAGTTCGAATTCTGTCAGAAGAAGTCGAAGGATTGGCTGATACAGGAGCAAGTGTAACCGTGATCAGCTCAGTCAAACTGCTTGACAAAGTTGGTTTGAAAATTCATCCTTTACCTATGCGTATATCAACGGCCGATGGGACCCCTCATAGCTGTTTAGGTTACGTTAATGTCCCCTTTACTTATCGTGCCTCTACACATATAATACCGACCGTTGTAGTCCCTGAATTGACCAAAGAATTGATATTAGGTGTCGACTTCTTGAAACGATTCGGATTTCGTTTAACAATTCCCTCTGAAATCCCCGTCTCTGGATTACCAGCTGAAACGAAGGAATCAGCAATAAATTTGAATCCTCTAACCTGGATCGAAAATTTTTATGGAGAAAGAACCGAAGGAATATGTTTTAGTCTCGAACCAAATGTACCGAACTGTATTAACAAAGAACTAGAAATTCTTGTTGACGAAAGTTTAGAGATGCCAACCATCGAAATTCCCGAATGCACCTGGAAAAATCCTGACGATATTACTACCGAGCATCAATTAACCGAGCTACAGAAATCAATCTTATTCGAAGCTGTTCAGGAGCTTCCTGCCACTCTAAATGGGAAACTAGGAAGAACAGCTATACTCGAACACCATATTGAACTTATTCCAGGTACAAAACCAAAAAAAGTCCCTTATTATCGTTGGTCTCCCGCGGTAGAAACGGTTATCGATCAGGAAGTAGAACGCATGTTAGCCTTGGGGGTTATCAAAGAATGCCATACGGCGGTTGACTTTCTTAACCCTTTATTGCCGATTAAAAAAGCCAACGGAAAATGGAGAATCTGCCTGGACTCGCGGAATTTGAATCAGTGCACAAAACGGGATGAGTTTCCATTCCCTAATATGATGGGGATATTGCAGAGAATCGAGAAATCGAAATATTTCTCCGTAATAGATTTATCTGAATCATATTATCAGATCCCATTAGACGCTAGTTCCAAATTGAAAACAGCATTCCGAACCAACAAAAATGTGTATTTCTTCGAAGTGATGGCCTTCGGTCTTCGAAATGCACCTGCGTGCATGCAAAGATGTATGTCGATCGTACTAGGTCATGATCTGGAGCCCTGGGTGTATGTATACTTAGATGACATCATCATTTTGTCCAACAGTTTTGATGAACACGTGAGACTTATACGCATAGTGGCCGAGCGCTTGAAAAGAGCCGGTCTTACTATAAACTTGGAAAAAAGCAAGTTTTGCAAGACCCACATTCGTTATCTGGGATATGTTCTGTCGGAGGAAGGTCTTTCAATGGATGTGAGCAAGATACAGCCGATATTGGATTATCCAGCACCCAAATCGGTAAAAGAAGTCCGAAGACTTTTAGGTTTAGCTGGATTCTATCAAAAGTTTATTGCCAGGTATTCTGAAATTGCGACACCAATAACGAACATCCTTAAAAAAAGTAAAAAGAAATTTGAATGGGATAGAGAAGCCGACGAGGCGCTGGTTCGATTGAAAACCGCTCTCGTAACGGCACCAGTACTTGCTAATCCTAACTTTTCCGAACCTTTTATTATCGAAAGTGATAGCTCAGATCTAGCTATAGGAGCGGTTCTTGTACAGGTGCAAGAAGGAGAACGTCGTCCCATCGCGTACTTCTCAAAGAAGTTGTCCAGTACCCAGCGCAGGTACAGTGCAACGGAAAGAGAATGCTTGGCGGTCTTGATGAGCATCGAGCATTTCAAACATTTTGTCGAGGGAAGCAGGTTCATTGTGCAAACCGATGCCATGAGCTTGACGTTCCTACGCACGATGTCCATTGAAAGTAAATCACCGAGAATTGCCAGATGGGCTCTAAAATTGTCGAAATACGATATGGTTCTCGAGTACCGGAAAGGCTCGGAGAACATCCCCGCGGATTTTTTGTCTAGGATCATCAATTCGATTGACGTTAAGAGTACCGATAGTTATACCGAAGGTTTAAGGCAAATGGTCCAAAAGTATCCATCAAAGTATCCAGATTTCCAAATCAAGGACGGACGAGTTTATAAATACGTTACGAATACAGCAGATCTACCTGAAGATTCAGATTTTCGGTGGAAAATAGTCGTCCCTACTAATGAAAGGGAAATCGTTTTGAAATCTATCCATAACGAGGCTCATTTTGGTTATTTGAAAACTTTAAGTAAGGTTCGCGAAAGATTTTATTGGCCCCGAATGGCTTCTGACGTAAAAAGGTTCTGCTATGCATGCTTGGTGTGTAAAGAGTCAAAGATTCCCAATGTAAATGTACAGCCAGTCTGTGGCAAACAGAAATTGTGTTCACGGCCATGGGAAATGATTTCCATGGACTTCCTTGGCCCTTACCCACGTTCAAAGAAAGGAAATATATGGCTTTTGGTAGTATGTGACACATTTTCAAAATTTGTCATGGTGCAGTGTATGCGTTCTGCAACTGCACCTGCAGTCTGTTCTTTTGTAGAAAACTTGATATTCAATTTGTTCGGAGCACCAGCAGTGTGTATCACGGATAACGCCCAGGTCTTTAAATCGACTCTCTTTATCAATCTTCTCCATAAATATTCGGTAACACACTGGAACTTGGCCGTGTATCACCCGGGACCCAACCCTACCGAGCGCGTTAATAGGGTCATTGTAACCGCGATAAGGTGTACCCTTAACCGGAAAAAGGATCACCGCGACTGGGATGAGTCTGTCCATCAAATAGCGCGCGCGATTAGGACTCACTCCCACGATAGTATTGGTTTTTCACCATACTTCGTCAACTTCGGACGGAACATGATCAGCAACGGAGCTGAATATGAACGATTACAAAGCGAAAATGAAGTAACGTCTCCGGGCCAACACGGGATCGAAATGGAAAAATTATTCAGACTTGTAAAAGAAAATTTGTCGAAAGCTTATAATCAGTATCAACGATCTTACAATACGCGAAGCAATGTAAATCATGTCTTTGAAAAAGGCGATTTAGTGTTCAAAAAGAACGTGAACCTTTCGGATAAATCCAAAAATTTCGTCGGTAAATTTGGTACGAAATTCGAAAAAGTGCGAATCCGCGACGTCCTCGGTACGAACACGTATGTGCTGGAGGATTTAACCGGGAACCGAATCGGCGGCGCGTATCACGGTTCTTTTCTGAAGAAAGCGTAAAAAAAAACTCGTATAGCTATGACGGTGCTATCGTCGGATGCACTTAACAACCGTAGAAAATACTTCGAAGTTTCTCCCACGAATTTTTCTAACGTCGAGACGTAACATAAAAGTTTTCCTCCGTTGATAAAGCCTTTCGATCACAAAATAATCGCTTATCCGTTGTTTACATTTAGAAACCAATCCATTCAAATAGCTCGCATATTTTTCCTATTCATTACTCATTAGTCCACTACACATTCATTCACATAAGATTCTTCTTGTATTTTTCACAGTCATTTCATTGTAATCCCTTTAGCTGAAATAGAAAATGTTAGCTGTAATTACTCAAAATACCTACCAGTTTATCGCATTTCCAAATTTTTTCTCAGAATAAATCAATCCATAGACCTAATCGTTTGATTGTTTAGATCATAATTGACGTTTCTAGCTCTGGGAGTGCCTGAAGCTTTTTAACGAAACTTTGCACTCAGTATTGAAACATTAGCTGTAAGCCATTAGGGTGACCAGAAATCATGTTTCTATAGTTGATAGGTGCTCAGATAATATCTGAGGTAAGATTGGAAAATCGTTTTTCTCAGTAAATGACTGAGGTAAGATATAATACGAATTTGGTCTACTCGAACGTTTTCGGGAATATGAAAGATGCACTAAAGCACTTAGCTCTATTTTTTTATTGGTAGTTATATTATTCAGAAGTATCTGAGGTTATTAGAGAACACTTACGTAATCGGAAAATATTTTGCTCAAAGATTTTTGAGAATATTTGAAAAAAAAAAATAGACAAAGTTTAAAAACCAAGAATCGGTAAAGGTATTGGTAAACCTTAGAAAAATAATTTATCTTAACAGTAAAAGTCACCAGATTTCAAGTATCCTGGACGTAAAACCTTAAGTTGTTGAGTTGTAATAAGATTGATCTTAAATTCAAACAAATAAAAATTTTGAAATTTTTAATTTCAAAATTTTTATTTCCCTACCTTGCTCGAAATGTAACACATGAATTTGGAATCAACTATGTTGTCCATTTGACTCTAAGTGGCCGACTTACTATCAGCTGCTCTAACTGCCATCTGTTGGTTAATAGAAGAACTCCTGAGGCTAAAAAGTTTCCTACCTACTGAGTTCCGCCAGGGATCTCATTCAGATTTTCTAACGATATCTAAAAGGCAAAAGATGGGCTTGTTAGCGGGAAATTTGATGAAGGTCGTGGTTCCTCCCAAAAAGATTGTGTGGGAGAGGAGATCAGCCCCATGTAGCTTAGGGATCAAAAGAGATGAGAAGAGAGGAAACTTCAACAGCATCCAATGCCTTCGGGCATTGTTTGAAGCAATGGGGTGTTCATTTTCTTTGTTGGAAGACCGTCAGCTCAACTGATAGTAGAGTCAAAAGGTGTGGTGCCGTGCAACTGTTAAGACGCGCTAAAGTAAGTTTGCAATTTTAAGGAAGTTTTTAATCAGTTTATAGATTAAAGATTTTATTTATAGGCTTCCTAAAGCGTTCTGATTGCTCGAAAAAAATCAGAGTTCGATAAAAAGCAAAAATAAAATTGTAAACCGAATCGAACATTGTGAGTCAAATTACAAAAAGATATGTGAAGAGACATGTGTTTCATGAACCTCATTTTTTATAGTCAGATTTTTCTTAATCGAGCGAGTATGTGCATCACATTCATCGGTGCATATTATTGAAGAGTTTGAGGTAAGAAAATATCGGCCTAATAATTGTACAAAAGTGACTAAAAATTGTATATTTAACGTTGAACAGGTTAATCCCACCGTTCAACGTGGGTGTAAATCTAGAGTTCCCAAAATCAACAACTTTTGGAATAAAGCTATGTATGAAAACCTCATCTGATCGCTTGCGTTGGTCACCCTATTGCTGAAAAGAAAAACGTGGCACTCATCCATCCCCTGGTTTGACTATACGACCAAAGAGTTACTGGTTCAGGCAATTTTCCCGTGGCAATTCCGGTCTCAGGTGGCGCTCGACAACATTTCCGCCTCCCTTCCGTTACTACTGCTACCGCGTGGGCGGTTCTCGAACTAAAAGCGTCGTCAAGTGATAGAGCTTCCATCTTATAAAAAGCTCTTCATCGGAAAAGCTGAATCGCTAAATCATCGCAGCCTCGACCAGGGATGCCAGGACTCCCGGAAGGAGATCCACAAGAAACAGGTTTGATAGCTTGTAAGGGGAAAAGTGTTTAAAAAGCTCAACCACGTGACCTTACGTACTGATTGAGATATTAGGCCAGACCGTTTTTTTTTGTTGAATGGTATTTATGCTGATTGGCCTATTTTGAGGAAGGGTTGACGAATCTTCCGGGACGGGATCGTAGATTTTTTTGAATATTGCACTGCTTTGAGATTTCCTCTTCGATTATCCTGGGTGAAACGTTAGGACCCTTCTTAGAAGTTGTTGGAAGCGCTGAATGGTGATTGAGTGCGTTTGATTTAAAATTTCAACCTGCCCTGAGAGGGAGGCTTAAGCCGGGCACCCTTAAAGAACGCCTCCGCAGCCTTCATTAACGAAGGTGGCGCTTAAGCTGCAGAGTGTTGGGACAAATTCATTCGTTACAAATTGGTCTCGAAGACACAATAATGTCGTGTTTTCTAAGAAGTCTGCTGACCTTTTCACTCAAACCTGGAATGTATGTGAGTGAGACGTACTTTCCTTCATTTTCCACGGTTTGGTTACTCAGTGAATTATAAATGGCATTTACCCTGTTTTTTAAAACATTATTGATGAATTCATCCGGGTAGTTATTTTGGTGTAGTATTGTTTTCACTTTTCTGATACTCATTTCACGTTTTTCCACGTCGCTGAGTTTTAATGCTCGATCAATCAGCGCAATAGCTGTGTTCTTTTTATGAACATATGGACTTTCTGAAAAATAGTCCAAATATCTCCCATTTTCTTGTTTTGTGTACCAGGTTTTCTCAACTTTTCCCTGACACCTGGAAAGTTTGAGATCTAAGAAACGTAATGAGTTTTCAGTTTCTTTTTCTAAAGTGAATTTTATGCTAGCGCATTGGTTGTTGAATTCCGTCAGTACGCAGTCTATATCACTTTCCTTGCCTATAATCAAACAGTCATCAACATACCGTTTGTACATCACGAGGGTGATGCTTTTATCCCGTAGGTTTTGGATAGCTTTTTCTTCGAGTTGTTCCATTAAGAGAGACGCTATTACAGGAGATAAAGGGGAGCCCATCGGTGTACCAAACGTCTGCTCGAAGATTCTACCGCTGTACTGAAAAAACGACGCCCCGAGGATTGTGGTTAGGGCCCGTTTGAATTCAGTCCAAGGTATCGGCGTGTATGCGCTGATTTCCCGCCACTTTTCTTCTATTATTTCGAATACATTTTGTACTGGAACGTTCGTGTAAAGCGACACGACGTCCAGTGAATAGATAATGCAACCTTCGGGTACCTGAACATTCGTGATTTCCGACGAAAAGTCGAAGCTACTGCGTACGTGACGTTCGTTTTTGCCAACGACGTTTTGTAGCACGTTGGCTAGAAATTGAGCCATTCGGTATGTAGCTGACCCTACTGTTGACACTACTGGTCGGAGTGGACGATCTTCTTTATGAATTTTAGGAAGACCGTAAATTCTCGGGGGAGGGCAGTTGAACAATTTTAATTTGTTTTTGGTGTAAGTGGTAATGTACTTATTCTCGTGCCGCGAATCCAACATAGTGTTAATACGTTTAAGTATCTTTTCTGTTGGATCTGTGGACAGGGGAGTGTATGTTGTTGTGTCACTTACCATTGCTGTCATTTTTTCTTTGTACTCAGTAGCTAGCATCACGACGGTTTTATTTCCCTTGTCGGCCTTTGTGATGATCAGTTCGTCGTGTTCTCGGAGAAATTTTCGGCTTCGGACGACGTCTTTATGGATCCAATCGTTGTTTTTGGCGCGCGGTTGGTTTTGGAAGTCGACGTAGTTGTTGATCATCGTCGCGATGCTGGATCTGATGTCGTCTGCGTCGGGCTTTTGCTTTATTGCACTTTCGACGTCGGCAATGAAAGCAACGTATGGGATGCTCGTTCGTGGTTGGATGTTGAAATTAGGTCCCAAAAGCAGCGCTCGTTCCAAATAGTCGGGGATTTTCACGGTGGTTGTGTTTTCAATCCATTCGGCTTGGGTCACTATTTCACGGATTTCCTTCTTTTTGAGGAAATCTAATTTTCTGATTTCTGTCGTTCGCGTCTTCTTAAATGCGGTTGTTGTCCTTTTTATGACCATTTCTTTTATAATATTCCACTCTTCAGCATCAAGTAGGCTTTGTAGTTTTCGGGAGAGGAATATCTTTTTTGGTTTTAGGCGGGCTGCTGTTCTTTTTGTGTCGCTGATGGCTAGACTTACCATACGGATTTTTTGTTTGAGCTCCAAGAGTTTTAGCTCCTTCTTGGATTTTTCATTGTCTAGGCACATACTTATTTTATAGTCCAAACATTTCGGTACTATTTTGCATTTTCTGCAGTTTAGTAGGAATTTTAGTCGATTGTGTGTTTTTGCAATTTTAATTGTTGTTTTTAGGAATTCTCGTGAAAATCTTTCTGCGATCCTTCCGTATTTATTTGCGATTTCGTTGATCATCACAATCATCACAAAGGCCGACAAGGGAAATAAAACCGTCGTGATGCTAGCTACTGAGTACAAAGAAAAAATGACAGCAATGGTAAGTGACACAACAACATACACTCCCCTGTCCACAGATCCAACAGAAAAGATACTTAAACGTATTAACACTATGTTGGATTCGCGGCACGAGAATAAGTACATTACCACTTACACCAAAAACAAATTAAAATTGTTCAACTGCCCTCCCCCGAGAATTTACGGTCTTCCTAAAATTCATAAAGAAGATCGTCCACTCCGACCAGTAGTGTCAACAGTAGGGTCAGCTACATACCGAATGGCTCAATTTCTAGCCAACGTGCTACAAAACGTCGTTGGCAAAAACGAACGTCACGTACGCAGTAGCTTCGACTTTTCGTCGGAAATCACGAATGTTCAGGTACCCGAAGGTTGCATTATCTATTCACTGGACGTCGTGTCGCTTTACACGAACGTTCCAGTACAAAATGTATTCGAAATAATAGAAGAAAAGTGGCGGGAAATCAGCGCATACACGCCGATACCTTGGACTGAATTCAAACGGGCCCTAACCACAATCCTCGGGGCGTCGTTTTTTCAGTACAGCGGTAGAATCTTCGAGCAGACGTTTGGTACACCGATGGGCTCCCCTTTATCTCCTGTAATAGCGTCTCTCTTAATGGAACAACTCGAAGAAAAAGCTATCCAAAACCTACGGGATAAAGGCATCACCCTCGTGATGTACAAACGGTATGTTGATGACTGTTTGATTATAGGCAAGGAAAGTGATATAGACTGCGTACTGACGGAATTCAACAACCAATGCGCTAGCATAAAATTCACTTTAGAAAAAGAAACTGAAAACTCATTACGTTTCTTAGATCTCAAACTTTCCAGGTGTCAGGGAAAAGTTGAGAAAACCTGGTACACAAAACAAGAAAATGGGAGATATTTAGACTATTTTTCAGAAAGTCCATATGTTCATAAAAAGAACACAGCTATTGCGCTGATTGATCGAGCATTAAAACTCAGCGACGTGGAAAAACGTGAAATGAGTATCAGAAAAGTGAAAACAATACTACACCAAAATAACTACCCGGATGAATTCATCAATAATGTTTTAAAAAACAGGGTAAATGCCATTTATAATTCATTGAGTAACCAAACCGTGGAAAATGAAGGAAAGTACGTCTCACTCACATACATTCCAGGTTTGAGTGAAAAGGTCAGCAGACTTCTTAGAAAACACGACATTATTGTGTCTTCGAGACCAATTAACAAAATCAAAACCTGCCTATTTACCAAAACCAAAGACCAAATACCAAAATTCAAACAGACAAATGTGGTTTACTCGATTCCATGTGAATGCGGGAAAGAATACTGTGGCCAAACATCACAAACTTTGGAAAAACGGATTAAAAACCACAAAACAAGCCTCAAGCAAAGTGCCAGAGCCACAGGACTAACACAACATGCCCTAGAACAAAATCACAAGTTTAATTTCGAAAAAGCTTATATTTTAGAGAGAGTAAATCAAGAAGGAAAAAGGAAAACAGCTGAAACATTACACATTAAACTAAAGAAAGGAAATGCAGTAAATATCAAACAAGATTCCATTGAAATCTCTAAAATATATAGTTCAATATTAAAAAAACTGAGAGAGACGCCTCAATTCAAAATCCAAACTAATTCAAACACGACGACCTCAAACACGAGGACTCCAGCCGACATCACGACGACGCCGACACCGACGCCGAGAATGCTGGACACCAGCTGTTAGAAGCAGTTAAGAGTTTGGATTCAAATTAAGTAAGACAGCCGTAACGGAAGCACGCGGCGACACAATTTGTAAGTGCGAAAAAGTGAAATAATTGCAAGTCATAAAGTGTGTTAATTTAAAGTTTTTATATTTTTATCGAAATACAGTTTTCTGAAGATGGCTGAAATCATCCAGTAGGCCGAAACGTAAAAGAATTGTAATTATTTGATTCGAAAATCACCGAAAAATATCAACTTAAAAAGATAACAACAATTGGCGGTGATCAAAACCCGTAAACAAAAATTCATTTAGGATTGCTGGTTTTGTTTTTTCAATTATCCGGCCTATACTTGGATATCATTCGAAAAAAAAAACCGAAATAAATAGAAGGTAAATAGAAGGTAAAATGTATCCGTAAATTGCATGTTTTTAAAATTTCTTACAAATAATGTAAAAGCGATATACCGGTATACCGTGGTTGAATTAAAAGGAATCTTTCGATTGCTTTGATTCAGATATACCTTACTTAATGCGAGAAAGTTTAAGGGGAGAGTGGGGTAACGTGGGCCACTCTAAATATCTCAGCTGTTTGTTGAGATAAAAATCTCAATCCAACTGTCATCGTCGTCGCTTTGCGTAAGCATGTTTTTCTATATGTTGTTGACTTATGTACGCATCATATGCTTCTTTTATTTAACTAGCCCAGAAAAATGTACTTACATAATTAAAAAAAACACCTGCAAAATTGCATCCTTGGGAGACCTAAAGTACATAACAAAAATATGCTTATACGCTTATGATCTTAGTTTCGTCATGTTCTTTCTAAGGAATTTTTGATAAAACATCAATAAGTCACACAAACGCAACCAATTTGCAAATCATTGCTTGTGGGGAATCGTGGGCCACATTTTGTGGGTATCTTGGTCCACCTTTATTTTGGTGTTTTTATACACATTCAGAACTGAAAATGCGTTATTACTATCTGTAGTGAATAAATGAATTATGAAATTTTAGTTTTGGATCAACTCATAAACTTTGCAGGTTATCTACACTGCAAAAAATCCACACATTAGGGGTATGTGTCAGCTTATATAGATTTTTGCAATTTGTCTCCCAATTAAAAAATATGTGCCACACATAGGTTTCAGGAAATATTTCAGTGCTATATGTGACACATTAACATTATAAAATTTCACACATAGACATTAAACGTCTAAAAATATGCAGCAAAATATTATTGATGATTTTCATTTCTTGTCTACTTTCCGGCGTTTAAAAATCAAGAACACAATAAGGAATGATTTTTCGTTTTCAAAATAAGATTTTTATATTGATCGAATTAAGTTGAACACATTGCAAACCTAATTTTCTAGGACACCATTTTAACTGCCGTTCATCATGGGAGGGCTATCGTCTGAGCGGTCTGTTCCAAGCTAATGTTCCCCATTTTTCCCGGAGATTTGATCTGAAAGCAGATGAACGCATATTTTATCTAACAGAAATTAGAAAATCAGGAACTAAAAACTAACCTTCTTAAATACATTCTGCAAGCTTCTTACGCCGACGGTCCAATTTAGGATGTAGCTTACTGTGAGGGAGAGATGTGTACTCTGTAGTCTTTGCATGACAAAAACTTCAATTGAACTTTATAATAAAATTACTCACCTAATACTGCCTTTATGCGTATACTCCTTCGACAACACGTGTTTTTTTTTCAATTGCAGCCATTTTGAATTCGTGAAATCTTTCAAAGATGAAAATCATAAAAGCTATGTGTCACATATAAAATTAATATTTAATTCGAATACATGCTATAATTCAAACATAGATATTATTTGTATCATATAGCAGACTAAATCGAAGAACGTATGTGTAGAGAAACATAAAGGCAATGTGTGGATTTTTTGCAGTGTAGTTAATTTGAATTTGGTGGCCCACGTTTCCCCACAATTTTTCAAAATCCAAAAAAAAAATACTTTTTTTAAAACAGTCAGAGCTCGGGAAATTCATGTATTCAAATAATAATAAAAAATGCCTTAAACATTTAGAAAAGCTCCATTTATTTATTTTTTTCGTTTTATCTTTTCTAATAAAGAATTTATTAAACAAAGAAAAAAGTGACCCATGATGCCCCACTCTCCCCTACTTAATGAAAATGGGAGATGTTTATGTCTTTTGCACCTATTCTGTACTGCAAATTTTCTTTTAAAAAGTTATAATGACTGTTATTTATTCAAATTTAGACAAAGCTGAGAAAAAGTTATTTCAACCGCCAGTATTACGATTTTATTTAAATGTGGTTGTCAGAATATTTAAAAAAAGCCCATATGGTTTCCAGTTTGGCTTATTTTTTTAAGGTTAGCTTTACCTAAATGGTTTTTGTTGGGAGTTTGAAACATTATTGAACGCTGCTGAAGTGTTTCGATGAAAAAAATAGGTGTTTTTTTCTCACTGTCGTGTCGGGTTTTTAAAAAAATCACTGGATTCTGCTTTGTCCGGATTTTGTGTTGAAAAATTCCAAATGCTCCGATTTTGGCAGGTTTAGGAAAATTGTGTAGTTTTTACTTTTATCCCAGATTACTATAACTTAAAGCAGTATAAAAATATTATTTAACATTTAACTGCACCCCTTCTCCCTCCCCCCCCCCCCCTTAAATACTGTTTGCCTAAAAGCTCTAAGATTCATCATGATTGAAGTTGAATGAAAAAAATTGTAAGGAGTTTTTTGGCCCAAACCACCCATAAATGAGCTTTTTCCAAGAAAACTTTTTTTCAACACAAATATTAAAACCAGTGCAAATCCACAAAACCAAATGATATGATTAAGATATATAAAATCATTTTAAATGTATCATTTTCTGCAGGGTTTTTAACGCTTTTACCATTCTAAAGAAAAATGGCTTTTAATAATACAAATGCCTCATAGCTCTCTCAAGGGTTGATCTATTTTTACAAATAAAACGTGAAATTAAAGTTCAGAAATGCATTCATCAAAATCCAGAATTATAGATTAATTGCTTTATTCATATCAGATCTATGAAACATTCTTTGGAAACTTGTAATAATAGTAGCTCCTATCGCGTTTTATCAACTTCAATAAAACATTCACATCACATAAGAATTGTTTTTTGAAATGATTTCCAC
Source organism: Uranotaenia lowii (assembly GCF_029784155.1). Classification (NCBI taxonomy): domain Eukaryota; kingdom Metazoa; phylum Arthropoda; class Insecta; order Diptera; family Culicidae; genus Uranotaenia; species Uranotaenia lowii. The sequence goes on from NC_073693.1 coordinate 29,997,544, forward strand.
TGACTTGTTTTTTGTTAGAATGCAGTTTTTTGAAGATAAGATAATTTTTCTGTGGATAATTGGAGCACAATAACTTCGCACTCAAATCGTTTTGGTCAACACAGATGGCAGATCTTAATTCATAAGAAAAATTTCACATTAGAAATGTATTATTTCGAGACTGCTTAAAGGCAGCTTCGATTTTTTTTACATTTTTCCACAGTTTAGGGATCAGACTCTGGATTAGGATTCGCGTTCGGGAGGCCGAGAAGTACGGTTCGGTTTTTGTGTGTGCTCCGGTCGCGTTTACAAATAGCATTATTTTAATGTTTCGAGTGCCATTCGAAGGTTTATTTTATTTATACTAAAGTGTCCTTTGGTTTCACCTGCAAGTTGCTGTTAGGTTTGATTCGAAAACCAAGAAATTTTGATTTAAAAAGCGATAATTTTATGAAGAGGCTCTGCCGCCATTCGGCGATTTTTTTTTTCTTCCCCGTTGTGTGTGACAGTTCGTCGGCGTCGCGAATGTGTGGTCGCTTTTGTCATCAAAGCAAGCCGATTTTCGGATTATCTGAAAATTTCCGAAATTGGGGCGATCTGTTAAGTTAAAGCTAAGGTTAAGTTAACAATCTCAAGCAAATCATCCAAAGTCTGGGCTAAGTGATGAATTCGTTCCTGGAACAAAACAGTGTTAACGTGACGATGTGGAATATGGGCTTGGGTTTAGTCAGAATGTAATGAAAATCTCTAAGAGCACGAGACAAAACAGGTCTCAACATGAACTTGTTGGAACTTTGTTGGTGCACAACAACAAACAACAAATGGTACAGAAGCAGAAAAACTTGGTGAGGACGTTCTATTTTTTTATTTTGCTGAACTTCTCTCTCTTTTACACTACTGCTGACTTTATTATTGATGAGTGGATCATGTTACTGCCCGTTTCCAAGTTCTAGAAACAAGTTCCAATTTTTCGTATATGTTCGGGCTCTTTCCAATTATAATGATTTTGCAATACGCTTCACAAAATCCACATGTTTCATTCAGCGGCAGTTAATTTTATTTAATCTGATACACACATTTATAACAAGAAACATAGTAATGCCATACTGAAGTCTGCCAATGCTAAGCTTAATGCGACAGTATCATTTTACTTTTTTGCAGTAGGTATATTGGTTGAAACCTTCGATAAAATTATTCTCTACTTTTGTTTAACGAAGTCCCAGGTTGTACCAAGCTACAGAACTCAAAAGGCTACATTGCAGGTTACAAAGCCAATGGAAATACATGATAAGTTGCTTTGTGTTTCAACCATTTACTAAAAATTTTCTGATCATTAACCCCTCATACTATCCAGTAGACGGAAAGATACGAAGGCAAAACAGCTGATCTACAGAAACCCAAATGTTATATTCTATATTCTAAATATTATTGCGGTGAGTATAATGTTGGTAAGTATCGTAATTTCTTAATTCCTTAACAGCATTTAATGTATCAATATTCCATATATACTTTACATATTCAAAATAATTTATGAAGCGTTTGGTAGGGATATCCACGCTTCATTCCGCTCCTGTATCCTGTACCTTTCGCGGTTTTCATCACATGGTTGGCCTGGCCGTAGTAATATCTACAATGCATAGGAATATGTAACAGGTAATACGCTGAAAAGAAAAATGATAGACGCAAGTCTTCCATTTTCCAGGATGCCTACATGTTTTGGCCATGTTGATGTAAGAAGAAGAAGAAGAAGTTTAGGGATCAGACTCTGGATTAGGATTAGGAGAATTAGGATTATTATCAGGATTAAGATTAGGAAAAGCATCAAGATCAAATCAGATTCATGATGAGGATCTAATTTGGATCAGAATCCGAATGATTGTAAAAATCAGGATGAGAATGAGAATCAAGAATCGGGATCTGGGTCCGAATCCGAACAGAATCAGATAAAGATTCGGATCTACATCTGGAGATGAATCAGGATCCAGATCATGATCGCCGCCGACGGTGGGCTACAGGATAGCGTTCAAGTCTTCTAAGCCAGTGGTCATGAGATTGATTCTTGGTTACGACATATTCGGCTCTTTCCTTGGGCTCGTGGTTTCAGTATTTATAAGATATCCTTGACAGATGTACGCTTATTTGACGAAGCTGAGTCTGAAATCTGAGAGTGTTAATTCTTCAATTCTAATACCGTATTTGTTTATGCCGAGTGTTGCACTAGTGTTGCACTGGTGCACCACTAGGTGCTGTCAAACTGTTTGTTTATTCGGACGGTGTTGCACTGGTTTTGACCTGTCGGAGTTCTGCTTACGGACGGTGGCCCACCGATAATTTTGCCAGTGTTGCGAGAGAGCGTGTGAGTGAGCGAGGTAGCAATACACTGGCGAGGATTTGTGTTTGTTTTTATCGGGTACGGTGGAACACTCCACGAGTGGAGAAAACAAATACAGTATAAGAGTCTGAGTTTTGAGAATTCAGGTGTTGAAAGTCTGAATGCAAAGCCTAGGAGTCTGAATTCAGAGAGTCTTAATTCTTAAAGTCTGAATTCTAAAGTCTACACCCTGAAAGCCTGAGCTCCCAGAGTATTTAGAAAGTCTGAATGAAATCTTAGAGTCCGAATGTAACAGTTTTAATTTTAATAGTCTGAATTCAGACAGTCTGAGCTCTAAATGTCTTAATTCTTGTTTCAAAGTTTGAATTCTGAAAGTCTGAATTTCGAGAGTCTTATTTCTAAGAATCTTGAGTTCTGATAGTTTGAATTGAGCCAGAGTCTTAACTGGATCTGGATTCTTACATTCGGAATTCTAAGTCTAAATTCGAAGGGTTCGGATTCTTTGAGTTCATAGAAACTAAACTGTAACTATCTCAATCATGATAGTCAGAATTTCGAGATTCTGAATTTCGACAAACTTAGCTCTGAAGGTCTGAATTCTGAGAGTCTGAATTTTGAGAGCCTGAGTTCTGAGGGGCTGAACTTTGAAAGTTGAATACTGAGAGTCAGAAATCTGTGAGTCTGAACTCTGGAAACACACAGTCTGAATTTTGAAATTTTGAATTTTCAATCTGAGACAGAATTCTGAATCTCAATTCCGAATCTGAACTCCGCATCGTCATTCCGAATCTTAATTCCAAATCTAAATTTCTTCGAAATCCGAATTCAAATTTTGGATTGTATTCCTTTAGAATGATTGAAATCAAATGATAAAAAAAATTTTTTTTAAACATTTCCAACGAAAGTGAAACCCGATTTCAATAGATTCGGCGTTGTGCTTTTCGGGATTTCGTTCGGGTACATTAAATAGAGAAAGACCGAAACCAAAAAAAAAAAACAATGGAAAAAAGAAAACCACCAAAGGTAAAATCGCGAAACCAGCGATGGGCATCGGCTACCGAAAAAATTAGCCTACATTTGACTGCCGCTTTACACGGTAATGTTACCACGCAGAGCCAGGCAGACAGGTGGCTCTTAAAATCTTTGAAACACTAAACCCAAGTGAAGAAACAAAAGAAAAATAATGGAGAGCAAACGACGAGCCACGATCGTAGGAGGCTTTTCTCTCGCGGAAAGTGCTAACGCGATCGGAAGGAAGCTTTGGCTTGGCTACCATGACAACGATCGCACAACACTTCAGTTTTTAATTTTAGATTTGGTTGTTGTTGTTGTTGTGTATTTTGTTTTATGAGTGGAAATTGAACGGCATCCGCACACGCGATCTGCCTGAAGCCTGAAACTTGTGCAAAAGTGCCTGATACGCAATTTAATTAGCGTCGGATGATGATGACTTCGTCGACGACGGCCGACAACGTTGCTGTTTGCGGATGGTTTTACTACCTTGATGATTTGATCAAATATAGTGAGGCTGTTGTTTTTATTTGTGTTTTCTTTCAAAATTAAGAGCACGCCTACCGGAAGAAAGTTTGCGAAAATGAAGCAGTAATTACCTTGCCGTTGTGTTTGGTTGAGCCGCCGCCACCGGCGGCGTTACTATTTCCACCGCACTGACATTGTTGAGGGTTTCTTAGTACAACTGTTGATCCGCTGCAACCGGTGCCGTTGACATTTGAGCCGATGTCAATCGAGCTGATGAGGTCACTGTTGTTGTTGTTGTTATTGCTGTTACAATTGTTGTTACTGGATTGCCGTCGCCGGCAACAACAGCAACAACTTCCGGAACTGTTACAGCATCGTGAAGTCACGGTTTCGGAGGTTTCATTGCTGGTCACCGCTAAAGATTGTCCACTGTCCAAATCTTCGAAGTAGTTGTTATTCCAGAACAGAGCTCCATCGCATCCCAGTCGGATGCTTGTTTTTGAGGTGTAACGATGTACGCTATTGCTACCGACGCTGGCGTTACTACACGTTACACTGGACCGGTTGCTGCCACCACCATCGCTGCAGACGGTGCTACTGCTGCTGCCGGTGCTAACGGTCGAAACAATCGAAAGCGGCTGTTTGCTACCATCCAAAGTTGGTGCCGGACTGATGGAGCGTTCGCTCTGATCGTAGTAACCATCGTCCTTTTCCGAATCGTCAGTTGAGCTTACAGTGGATGCCGCCGAGCTGTGGTTGTTTTCACCACTGCTAGTGGAGGTTGAAATGAGTGACACTGGTTCTGTGTTTGTTGTTCTAACGTTACGCTCCTGACTACTGCTGATAAAAATCTTGATACTGTTGTTCTCTTCGTTCTTGATTTTGTTGTTAATGTTAACCTTATCGTCGTACGGTTTGTTCTGTGGGTTGTTATTCAGCTTGATGTTCCGTTGGTTCCACATCTTCTGTCGAGCTAGAGCCGCCTCCGTAGGATCACTCATCGGTTCGATACATTTCTCGATTATCATTCGGTGCGACTCCAAATCGATTTCCTTGATTTTGGAAGACACAATACGGACGCTATCGTTTTTGCTGTTCAACTTGTCGTTGAGCGCATTGTTCAGCACGATATCGTTCTCGCCGTCGTCGGTTATCACTATCGACGTTCGCTTGCCGCAGATGATTTCTTGTTCTTTTGTCTCCTTTGACTTAGTGTTGTTGAAAGGGTAGCTTTTGACGCTTTCCGTTGCGGCCGATTGTTTTGAGGTACATGATGAACTCGAAACCGTAGACGATGCGGAAGAGGACGAAGATGACGACATGGGGCAGTTGGAGAATTTGCAGTTCTTGTAGCCGCAGGTTGTCGTCGTCTTGTTACTCTTGGCACTTATCGTGCTTACATTGTCGTCCTCGTTCAGCCCTCTCTCGAGAGATTTCGATCGCGCTCTTACAATATCTCTTCTAGGATGCTCTTTTCTAACCGAATCAAAGCTATCGATAGTCTCCGATGAACCTGTATGCCCATTATGTCCATCGATAATCCTCTGGATTCTCTTCCGGATCGTGTCATCCGGGTCCATCGTATTGACCGGAGTCGTGGGAGGCGGAGTTGGAGTAGGCGGACCAGAACAATTGGCAGCTGCAGCCGCCGCAGCAGCTGCTGCAATCGTGAGAGCACTTTCCTCAACCTTGTACCGAGCGCTAAACCTCTTATGAACCAGATACTTCTGCTGTTTAGCGGACATCTCATCATTCTTGGATTTGTTTTTCTCGAATCGGTGCACATTTTCCCGCACCACTCCTGGATTGATCGACGCTGGGGCAACTGGAGGAGCCGAGGTGGGTTTGCTTGCCGGAACAATTTTCCGATTCAGTGCGATGACGCTGCTACTATGCTGGCGCGAAAGAACCGACGGAAGCGAAGGAGGCGCTTGGCCACCGGCTTGGCAATTGTCAGCTGGAAGTGGCACTTTTGATTCGAGAAATAATTGATTAATGCGATGAATATCGTTCATTGATCTATGGCGTGTAATCAGATTGGTACTGGTATGGCTCTTTTGAAGTTTGTAGAGACGACTGTTGTTGCCCTCTGGTTTGTGAGAAGGCTGTGGCTGTTTGTTGAAAGTCGTCGTTTTAACCGGTGGACTTGGCTGAGGCTGCAGGGAAGCGGGTTGATCCGAGGTGGGGGACTTTTTTACCGGTGATCCAACTTGATTGATAACTCGCAGCATGCTTGGCCGATTGTTGGATGAACGAAGATCCCAGCTGAGTCTTTTATGGGCATCCAGCATCTCGGGCGGTCGCGGCTCCGGATTAGCGTTAACTTCATTAGCTTCGATCTGTTTCTGGTCTTTGTTGATCACCCCGTACAGTTTATTGTCCACATAGCGCTCGTAGCTACGGCTATCGAAATAATACTGAACGGTTTCGAGTTTGTTTTTCTTCTTGCTGTCAAATAAGGCGTACTTTTTCTTGCCATTTTTAAGTTTTACATCAGAGTCATTGATATATTGCAGTTTTGCCCCGATTTCGGCGATCGATGTGTTCGACCCGAAACCGTTATGTTTTTTGTAAACCAAATATTTAGATTTCGTTTCCTTACCGGCTGATATTGCACCGCTAGCGTTACCAGCGTTACTACTACTATTATTGTTACTCTTAGTCCCGCCGCCATTTGAGGTCAATTGTTTCTTGATTGCACTTGTCACGCTATTCTTAGAAGGCGTTGGCCCTTTAGCCTTTTCTTCACCTTCGCCGCCTGCTTTTCCATCCACTTTCAAATTTACATAGTTCACCTTCAGCAGTTCCATTTTGGGAACCTTCGAAAAAAGATCATCCTCTACATAATCCAAATCAGAGCTGCCTTCCGTCGCTCTACTAGGGGGTCGCTCCAGGGGCTGCTGAATCGTAACTCGCCGCCCGGTATCAACTTTGGGCCCAACTACCAACCCATTGATCCGACTGTTACTGGAACTTCGATTGTTCCGAAATACCTGGATTCCATGACTGCCACCACCCCCTTTTCCTCCTCCTCCTCCGCCAGGACCCGGTCCAGTAGCCGCCGGCGTCGGAGGAGGCGGCGGCTGATGCGGAGGTGCCTTCGATCGCTGCTGCCTCTGGGACGCCGCATGAATTCGCGCCGCATTCGAGTTTGACGCCTGGTGGTGCATCATCCTACTAGCATAGCTGGTGCTAACGGGTCACATAACTCGTGCAATTTTTCTAAGCTATAATAAAATAAAATTAAACAAAAATTAACACAAAAATCATAACGAAAAAAGGTCCGTTGCCAGTCCCTCGGGGAAGGTAATATGGGATTGTTTCCAAACACCTTCGGGTAGAAGAAAGAGTTAGCTACGAGATCAAAACCAAGTGATTAATTGTTTTTTTCTTCCTGTATAGACGAGAAACCCCCCGTCAAATGATGTAACTTCTGTTGAAGCGTAGACAACAGATGATCGCTACTGCCGAACAGCAAAACGAAAAAAAAAACGGATGATTATCAGCAACCTTGGGAGTACGGCATTTTTTTTTTCTCGTTTTGTTGAGCAATTGGCAGCTGGAAGATGCCAATCGCTGATTAGTCCGTTGAGAAACGTTGCGGTGACGCGACCTCATTAATTCAAGATATTTAATGACCAACTTTTAAGCAAGCCATGACGAGTTGACATTTCGTCTTAAAGAGCATCGATTTTCAAATTAAAATATCCATAAAATAAAGTAAAAAAACTATGTTTCTCACACTTTTAAGGAAACTTTCATCGTCGTCGCCATTTGCGCGTGAAAAGAGCTTAGCACTTCGGCAAATTGCACCCCAAATCAATCTGAAAGCTCTTGCGAGGTATAAGCCGAGTTGGTTAGCAATTGCACTTTGGCAAACAAACGAAAGCAGAAATTACTGTAATTGTTTGAAAGGTAACTACCTACTCAAGGAGAGAGTGATGGATGCTGCACATCTCATTGGGTAAGTACATTTTTTCTTCTCATTCTTCTATAATTACCGAAACCTAAAGTGTTGGAGGTTGTTGATCTTTTGTCTCTCGGAAAGTGCTTTTGGTAAATTTTGAGAATGATTTAAAAGTCAATACAGAGAACTTCGTTCTTATACTTTTCCGAACCTGAACATCTTCGTAACCAATTTGTTATAACCACTTGCCGATGATTTAAGAAATATAGAAAAAAAAACCCTTTTAGCTGCGATCGATTTTTAACTGTTTGTTTGCACTTTCCGCATTTTTTTTCTCTAGTCGTCGGTCTCCGATCTTCACACAATCGAAGGGAAATAAAAGCGCTGCTCGGTTCCGGTTGCCCTGTAAATGTGCTGTGCGGTGTAAGCTAAACTATTGTAATTACAACAAATCCGGAACTAAAGAGCATCGAAGCGCACTGAAGCTTTCATCTTCGAGAGAGCCGTTTTGAGCAGCCTGATGGATGATGTAGGTTTTTTTTCTTCAATTTACTTTTAAGCCACCTAGTCGGGGTTTTTAAAAAGAATAAAGACCCGTTAGATAAATGGTCCACCAAAATATGATAAGTAGCATGTTTTTTGGTTTATCCGATGATATAGCATCTATAATCGAAAATTTATTCTTACTTTTTTTAAATGAACGTTCGACCTAAATTTTTTAAATACAATATAGATTTTCACATGATTTGCGAACTATAATGCCCATTAAACCAAGAATTTTGATTTTTAAACCGCTGATGTTCGATTCTACGATATTTTTTTTGAAGGGTCACCTTCATCGTGTCCTCAGGATCTCTCTCGGGCTCAAGATATTATATCATCCTGTCTCCTGCCCATAAAGACATCCTGTAAGCCCCATCGACCTCATATTTCATTCTACCGAACCCTGAGGATCTTTCCTCGAGAAGATGATGAAAACTATCTCGTCCTGAAGTTTTCTTACTCGCCCCTGGTGACCTCTCTTTGCCGTGGTGAACTTCCTTCGAGCTGACAATCCCTGTTAGACCTTAAGAGTATGCCTTAACTCGGCCTAACGACATTTCTTTAGAACTAAAGACTTCTGTCTTGGCTCCGTGACCTTTTTCGATGTCACTAAATTATACTTGATTAATTTTTGTTGAAAACGCAGGTTTCAGTGGTGGAATAGAGTTAATCTTTATTCGTTTTGTTCGTCAAGTCCTTAAATAACTACTTATAACATAAGCGATAGCTATTTACATAATTCACTGAAGTGATATCCTCACTTATTAGTTTTCTCATTTTCGTGTGATATTCTGAGCTAACCATTCAGAATATCTGGCAACACTGGTGAGTTACCACGAACCTAAATTGAGTTGTTTGGCTTCACAGTGTGATGACGTAAACATTTGTACTGTGTTTACCATCATCAGCTGTCATCATCAATCATCACCGCTATTGTTTCAATTGCGAATTGACTCAAAGCATGCGGAACCTAAACAAACTGTTTTGGTTCTGCTCGTGGCAGCAAAAGTTGCTGTTTGCTGCTAAACCAAGGAAAACCGTAAGTTTCAACAATTTTGTTTGCCCTCGACAATCCTCTGCCTGACGACCCTGAGGATCTGTCCTCAGAAGATCGTGCATGTAATTCATCACTGAAAAGCTTATCGCTTTTTGCTTTGAAATTTGACCCTGACGACCTCTTTTGTGCCTGACAATTTTTTATTGACTCTGACGATTTCGTGCTTGGCCTGAATATAATAATTTTCAGGTGTCGAATGATCCAAGACATAACATTGAATTTGGCCTCACTCATTTCCAAATCTATAATCTCATTGTCAACCTAAAAAGCCTTTATTCTTGCCTTGGAGCCTCTGTTTGGCCATTTTCAAACCGAGGATTTCGACCTTAGAATCTCGATTCTGTGACTAAAGACATTCATTTTCGGCTTCAAGACCTTAGTATTTGTTGAAATACACTCGCGACGACCGAACGACTGGGCGACGTTTACATCGCAGCGATTATTCCGGACTGCCGAACCGTGCGGCAAATTTAAACAGTAACAGAGAGTCGCAAGTGAGAGAGAACTTCAATTCCCTATTGTTCAAGAATCGAAGAGAGAATTCGTAGTGTTCACTGGAACTGTTGCCAGTTGAACAGATTGGAAATCATTAGTGAAATGTTGCCAATACGACGGATGGATAATATAAGCATATATCAATCACTATTGTAACCTGACCTTTATACATGACTTGACAAGAATAAAGTTGATATAATTATCTATAAGGCTGAAAGTCTCTCTAATAAAGACAAAAAAAGTATTCTTTACTCTTTATATCCCATACGGTTATGAGCCCAACCAGCGTTGCCACATTAAAATCTGTATTTTCGAGCCAAAAAATCTTTTTATTCTGTATAAAAATCGGAATCGAGATTGGACGGAGAAACTTGCTCCAAGAGTTCATCTTACGATATTCAGCTACGCTGCCGTTAGCATACGTTAGCGGATTTTCGATTGCTGGAAGAAGTTGTTGGTGTTGCGGGATGCTCGACAGTCGACGACTATTCGACATTCTCAATCTGCTAATTGAGGGGAGGTGTTCAAACCCACGATTAGGAAATTTGCGTATTGACGATTGCTGGTGGAACTAGCAATCGCTAGAATAGAGTGCAGTCTTGTAAGGACCTTGCTTAGAATATAAACAAACGTTAATTCTTTTCCACCACTGAAACCTGCGTTGAATACTACTTTCAACAGTTTTCGAGCTGTAGACCTACGTTATTGAGCCGGAAGAGCTTCATGCATGGTTTTTCTGTCACTGCTAACAACATTCAGGTTGAGCCCAAGGATACAACCCCCCCCCCCCCAACACCAGAACTTCTCCCAATCGAAAAATATTGGACGATAGTTAAGCAAAGCCGTTAAAAGACCCAACATATCTGTAAGCAGCGAGAAGCAGTTCGCGTTTGGCTTGGAAACTTGACGATTTCGTGCTTGAACAGCCCTTATTTTGAAGGTGTGTGTGTGTGTGTAGAATGTTGCTCCTATTTTGATTTTGAAATTCACTATTCAGTTGTCAAAATGCCGTCCAAGGAAGAAGAGCAGCGTATCAAAATTTTGCTCGCGCATCGCGAAAATCCGAGCTACCCGCACGCAAAGCTGGCAAAGTTGCCAAATCAACCGTTACAAAAGTAATTATAGTGGTCCAGGAAGTCTGGATCGGGGGGAAATCGAAAACCGGAAGCCGCTGAGACGACAAAGAGAGTTGCCGGTAGTTTCAAGCGAAACCCTAACCTCTCTCTCCGAGATGCCGCAAATAAGCTGGATGTATCGTCTACAACCGTGCATCGAGCCAAAAAACGAGCCGGACTATCGATTTACAAGAAGGTAGTGACTCTAAATCGCGATGATAAACAAAACACGACGGCCAAAGCGCGAGGCTGTACACGACGATGTTTGACAGCGTGGTAATGGACGACGAAACCTACGTCAAAGCCGACTACAAGCAGCGTCCGGGACAGGAGTTTTATACGGCAAAAGGAAGGGTAAAGGTAGCAGATATTTTCAAGCACAAGAAACTGTCAATGCTCGCGAAGAAATATCTGGTTTGGCAAGCCATCTGTACCTGTGGCTTGAAAAGCAGCATTTTCATAGCTTCCGGGGCTGTCAACCAAAAAATTTACGTGAAAGAGTGTTTGAATAAACGTCTGCCGCCTTTCCTGAAGAAACACGGTTGTTCCGTACTGTTTTGGTCGGATTTGGCATCTTGCCATTACGGTAGGTTCCCAAGGACAAGAACCCTCCCAACACGCCAGAGCTCCGCCCAATTGAGAAATACTGGGCTATTGTCAAGCGGAACCTGAAGAAGACCAAAAAAACTGCTAAGGACGAGCAGCAGTTCAAGGCAAACTGGCTTTCTGCGGCGAAGAAGTTGGACAAGGTGTGGCTGTACAAAATCTGATGGCAGGGGTTAAGCGTAAGGCTCGGCAATTCGGATTTGGAAAAGCGGAAGCCTAACTGAATATTTTTCCTGAATTTTATACTAATTAAACTTGAAAAAGAAATTAAATTTGATTTTTTAAATAAACGATTTAACCGATTAACACGCGTTTTCCCTTGACCAAATTTTGACCGTATAACCCTTTAAGAGGAGCTTACGTGTTCGGAAAACGTCAAAAGGCTGAGTGAAAATTGCAAACCTCACTGTATTGTATCGGAAGATTGATGCTCTAATAAGAAATAATAAAGAAATATGAAACCAGGGGTGTGAAAAAATAAGTCTTTTGATATCGCAGTACAGTAGCGACGGCAATCGTCTATTTTTCAATCAGTTTATTCTTACTTGTTCGGCAGCAATGACAAAACGTGTTGTTCACAGTTATCACAACACATGGATCGTCAAAACATTACATGGAAGACACCATTTTTCCCAAGATCGTTACTTCTCAAAACAACAAAAGGAAGTCAATGGTGCATTGCCACCTGGCAACGGCACATCCGGCCTACTATGTCATACACCCTCCTGCCAAAATTGATATAGGTACACCGAAACCGAAGCATTGTTTACTTTGACATAATCTGACCCCTTTCCCAAGTACAGGTAGATAACTCATTCATGGCTTGCTGTTGCTCACTATACTTAATACTTAAGCAGTACGATTCAGCTGCTTCACAAAAATAATGGAAGTTGAATTTTCACTTTCATTCGCATCGAAAAGCTTCTTGAACTTGCGCGGTGTGCCATCATCATCTTCTCTGTTGTTTTTTGTATATAATTTCAATGTTGTAATACCCTTCACGCCCTCAGATTACTACCGAAGAAGAGAAGTGCTTCTTCAATTTGCTGCTGGTTGTGAGGGTGCTGTTGTTGCGGGGAACGATTACTTCATTTTTGCATTAAATATATTAAAGCATGAAAAATAAGCATAAGCAGAATCCCATCGGTCGAGGAGAAGAAGCCAGTCATCATCAGCAGCAGTGCTGAATATGCTATGCTATGTGTTTTCACTTTCAATCTCCCATTCTGCGGTTGTCGGTTTTGTTTTCGTTTCTCAAAAGGTTTATTTATTTTCCCGCATCGGAATGTGGAGCCTTTTAAAATGTTTCTGTTGCGGCTTATGGTGGTGCGACTGTTTCTCATAACGCATTTGCCTACTTCTAAGTGCGAGTTACACAGTAAGAGTGGAGTAGTAAAGTGCACGCATAAGAATTACGATTTAACCAAATGAATGGGGGTTGCCCTGAAACTATCTCTGATTTTAAAACCGGATCGATCCAACATTATTCAATTAAAACCCTTCAACAGTGTATATATAAAGCGCTATATTTTGAATAATTTAAGCAAAATGTGCTTTTTTATCCAGTTTAGAGCTTAATGTTCTTCGTGTTTCATAAATATTCGAAGATTATTCTATCGACAATTTATACTGACAATTTTGTGCCCTTTATGTGACCTAAGTATATATTAATCACTTTTGCAACTTTCAAGTTCATAAATCAGTACATAAAGATCACAAATGGGAATTGGGCAAAATAAGTCACGTACAACGGACACCGTCAACATTGTCAAAATTGTCAAAACTGTCAAAATTGTAAAAATTCTCTGAATTATCAAAACTGTCGAAAATGTCAAAATTATCAAAATTGTCAAAATTGTCAAAATTGTCAAAATTGTCAAAATTGTCAAAATTGTCGAAATTGTCAAAATTGTCAAAATTGTCAAAATTTTTAAAAAATGTCAAAATGGTCAAAATGGTCAAATTGGTGTCATTTTTGACATTTTTGTCATTTTTGTCATTTTTGCCATTTTTGCCATTTTTGTCATTTTTGTCATTTTTGTAATTTTTGTAATTTTTGTCATTTTTGTCATTTTTGTCATTTTTGTCATTTTTGTCATTTTTGTCATTTTTGTCATTTTTGTCATTTTTGTCATTTTTGTCATTTTTGTCATTTTTGTCATTTTTGTCATTTTTGTCATTTTTGTCATTTTTGTCATTTTTGTCATTTTTGTCATTTTTGTCATTTTTGTCATTTTTGTCATTTTGTCATTTTTGTCATTTTTGTCATTTTTGTCATTTTTGTCATTTTTGTCATTTTTGTCATTTATGTCATTTATGTCATTTTTGTCATTTTTGTCATTTTTGTCATTTTTGTCATTTTTGTCATTTTTGTCATTTTTGTCATTTTTGTCATTTTTGTCATTTTTGTCATTTTTGTCATTTTTGTCATTTTTGTCATTTTTGTCATTTTTGTCATTTTTGTCATTTTTGTCATTTTTGTCATTTTTGTCATTTTTGTCACTTTTGTCATTTTTGTCATTTTTGTCATTTTTGTCATTTTTGTCATTTTTGTCATTTTTGTCATTTTTGTCATTTTTGTCATTTTTGTCATTTTTGTCATTTTTGTCATTTTTGTCATTTTTGTCATTTTTGTCATTTTTGTCATTTTTGTCATTTTTGTCATTTTTGTCATTTTTGTCATTTTTGTCATTTTTGTCATTTTTGTCTTTTTTGTCATTTTTGTCATTTTTGTCATTTTTGTCATTTTTGTCATTTTTGTCGGTTTTGTCATTTTTGCCATTTTTGTCATTTTTGTCGGTTTTGTCATTTTTGTCATTTTTGTCATTTTTGTAATTTTTGACATTTTTGTAATTTTTGACATTTTTGTCATTTTTGTCATTTTTGTCATTTTTGTCATTTTCGTCATTTTCGTCATTTTTGTCATTTTTGTCATTTTTGTCATTTTTGTCATTTTTGTCATTTTTGTCATTTTTGTCATTTTTGTCATTTTTGTCATTTTTGTCATTTTTGTCATTTTTGTCATTTTTGTCATTTTTGTCATTTTTGTCATTTTTGTCATTTTTGTCATTTTTGTCATTTTTGTCATTTTTGTCATTTTTGTCATTTTTGTCATTTTTGTCATTTTTGTCATTTTTGTCATTTTTGTCATTTTTGTCATTTTTGTCATTTTTGTCATTTTTGTCATTTTTGTCATTTTTATCATTTTTGTCATTTTTGTCATTTTTGTCATTTTTGTCATTTTTGTCATTTTTGTCATTTTTGTCATTTTTGTCATTTTTGTCATTTTTGTCATTTTTGTCATTTTCGTCATTTTTGTCATTTTTGTTGTTTTTGTCTATTTTTGCCAATTTTTAGAATTTGTCAATTGTATCAATTTGGACTATTTTTTAAGTTTTGTTAATTTTGACAATTTGGACAAAGGAGAAAATATTAGATATTTTGAAATTGTTAGCTAAATATTGAAATTCGAGCATTCCGTGAAGTTTGGATGTGTTTAAATTAAATAGCACTTTCGATTAGAGCCATCTGCTGATGAATAGAAAATTTTCATCTTTGTATAATTGAATCGAATAAATAACTGGAGGAAGTTTATTCCTAGAACGATCTGACTCATTATATCATTTTTTTTTTTTATTTCTGAGGAACAAACAAAACATTATTCACCGCCATATGTTCTGCTCTATCATTTCGGAAATTTTTCAAACACCATGTGGCAGATTTCGGATTCAGACACCGTGGCTAATCACGATCTGATTCCGAAGAACAGGAACGAACCATCGACACAAACCTTATTAGATATCAATCGTAGAGTAGGTAAACTTTCTAACTAGTTACCATTATCTCCAGCTAAGCCCAGCAAGAAGGTAGAGCCAATTTCAAGCCGACATTCTGAATGGGCTCTGAGGGAAGCCCAAATTTCCAACGATCCAACTTTTGGACCATCATCATCTGGACTTTCCCATTCGCTCCACTGACCAACAACAGCAGCAGGGCCCCTAAAATTAATCAGATCAGCTTGATCTATATCACAACAACTAAACTAGACTCGAAACTGGCAATTATCATCTTTTTCCTGTACGTAGCTGAGACCAGAAGGGAACCGTTTTGCCTTCATTCATTTAGCCAGTCTGTCAGTCAACGTCTGCCAACATCAACCAAGTGGTCATTTCCCATACCGCACACTCATCATCAGCTGCTTCCCGTATCTAGTAGCTCGTAGCTTACTCTTTCTTCCAAATCCCCGAAGGATGGCGGGACGTTTCGGGGCCATTATAAAACGAAAACAAGGGCATACATACCTCCAATTACGAGAAGAGATCCATTGCTGGTAGTGGTTCCAAAATTAAAGGCTTCCCCCAGAAAGGCCTACTGGAGGCCACTTGCTGAGGCTGAGCCCCGCCGAGTTTGCTGCGATTTACTTTTATTCGAACATACGGCTCCTCTGACTTCTGCATACACGTACGTCAAATGGTTGAAGCAATAAACGACGAAAAATTAAATTAAGTAAAACGAAGAAGAAAACGGCTGCAGCCCAACTATGACCGACACGGATCGACTAAACGTACTAAACGCGATCCAAAAAAAATAAGAAAGAAAAACGGGAGTCCACTACGTGTTGAGAAATGATGTTCGTTCGCATTTTGTTCGTATCAGCGCCATGAAGAGAGTACCGCTCACAGGTGTTAACCTTGTTTTGTACTACCCTGTGTATATACCTTAATCGGACCGCTTTTAGTTCCCATTTCCCAGCGGCTGCTGAATTTATGAACTATTGCAGCACATTATACTTTCGAACTGGAGCTCAGTTTGAAAATATAGGCAGGTACACACGCGCTGAGCGAGAGTGCAAAAACACACATTAGTGGTACGCAGAAAAAAATGGTTCATTTTGCTGAATGCTACGGTTAAAAGGGGAATTGGGGGTTTAGGGGATCGATAGTTTCTTTGGAGTGGTTCAGATTTAGGTAAATTTTTTAGATTGCAATAATATTTGAAACAAATATTTCACCCGAAGACTGCAATACGATTGGACTTGAAGTAAAAAAGTTATTGCAGTTCAAAGGCTGCAAATTTTGTCCAACACTCAATGAGTACTTTTTACGC
The DNA here is from genome assembly GCF_029784155.1 of Uranotaenia lowii. Taxonomy (NCBI): domain Eukaryota; kingdom Metazoa; phylum Arthropoda; class Insecta; order Diptera; family Culicidae; genus Uranotaenia; species Uranotaenia lowii. The sequence goes on from NC_073693.1 coordinate 30,014,163, forward strand.
ATTGAGTTTTCTACGAGAACTTTCGACCAAAATACAATCCTTGAACCGCAATAACTTTTCTGTTTCAAATCCAATCGAGTTACAGTCTTCGAGTGAAATATTTGTCTCAACTTAGGCTTTAAGAAAATCAACCATCAAAAACAATCGACTACTGATGAAAAAAGTTATTGATGAAAAACCAGTATTTTTCGTTCCTCCCGGGAAAAATAACTTAAAATTTTATTCACGTTTGAGACTCAAGCAGCCCCTCTCTATGGTCAGATCTTCCTGAAATTTGGCATTTGACCTTCTGGTAAGCTAATAAATAATTTTGATTTGAAGCGAGTGAGATTTATCATGTTTCATTATTCCTTTACTATTATAAGTGTACTGCGATTCTTTGTTTGAAATTGATATTTAAGGCAAAAGAAAATCAGATTTTTTAAATGCTAATATCGAGTTTCAAACTTTGGCTGAAACAAAATTTTCTCTAAAAAAATGCGTTTTTTATAGTCACTAATATCAACAATACTGTTGATCATACGCAAAAACAATGTTCAGATGATCGATAGAAAATTTATTCACCTTCACTATGCAAAAGAGAGATTACAAATTACTGTTATGCCGTCCGAGATATTTCACTCTAAGTACAAGAACTTTTTTTTATTTTTCCGAAATTTCATATTTGGAGCATAACTCCAAAACGGCCCGATTCAGCGCCCGATTTTACATTAAAAATGACCTTCAGTTTACTAAGTTCAAAAATGCTGTAAACTAGTGTTATTAGTATAACGTTAACATGTGCAAATTTGTGTGACGTTCTGTAAAGTGATTTTTGAGATATGTATCGTCCAATACAGAAAGTCATTGGATAAATTTTTTGGAGACTCAAAAACAGCTGGAAATTAACTATTCGACTAAGATTCATATGGTAAATTGTTTAAGGAGTCCTAGGGGATCTAAAAGTCTGCATTCTAATTTTCACTATTCATAGAGTGCAGATTCCATGAAGGTAGGGAATATTAGAGGTTTATCAAGAGCAAATAAAAAAAATCGATTGCGAAAGTGACAAAAAAATTTTTTTTACTGGTTCATCTAGCTAACTAATAAACAAACCTGACTTCATTTCTCCAAGAAAAAAAAAGGCTGCCCGTTGCAGAAATAAACAAAAAAGCGGTGGTGAAATCGTGCGCATAATATTTGGACCGCTAGCGGAGAGATGTTTTGAAAAATTACCTTAAGGACAGGAAAACGAACTCTTAACCGTGCACCTGGCAGGTTTTCAGCCAGAAAATTTTCGTTGGAAAGTCTCGCCTGAATATTTCGAGGATGAACAAAGACAAAATATTAAAAAGTTTGATGTCTAGCACTTGACGATCGGTGAAAGCTGCAAATCAGTCAGTGTTACACAACTTTTGACACAATAAAAGGCTAAATATTCAAAGAAAGCCGACAATTTGGACATGTGAACATTATGTAAATACGTAAAAACCGAATATAAGAGGTCAAATTCTTCGGGATGTCTGCTCGGGAAAGGTTTCAACCAGATTCCACTTGTATTTCTTCTACGTAAATATAATTCTTTTGAATTTTTTCCATTTATAACCCTATTTGCAAAGCGCTCATAATGTCTCAATATGTAGAAGTTGTAACTCTCTTTAAATTTTATTTAAATTTTTCAACTGTTTTCTTTATTTGTGTTTAGAATAAGGTTGCCAGATTGTCCGGTTTTATCCGGGTTTGCCCGGATATTTAAGATAAAATTTGAAAAAAGTCCGGTCCAGCCCGGTTGCCCGGATTTCATTAGAAAAGCCCGGATTTTGCCGGGTTGATTCTCATTTTTATTCTCAAATCAAACTTTAAAAACAAATAGTGTTATAATTTTTTTTATTTATGCTTCTAAAACGAAATTTTCTGAGCTAGTTTCATAAAAAAAAATCATGAAGGGTTCATTCATCATGAATGCCTAATATACAATTTAAAATCTGTTGGTAAATTTCAATACATTAATTCAAGCGGTTTTACAAGATGGTGCCATCTTAGATTTTTATCACAAGCTGTCCTTTTATCTTGTTTAAAATTCTAATAATAATGCTTAGACTGTCTTCTCCTCTAGTCTTTCAATTTTAAGCTGTCCCTAAATCGCTTCAATATTCTCAGGCGGTTCTCTCAACTCGCCTTCCATTTTGTAGTTGTCATCTCAATTCACCTGATATTGTAATCAAAACCCCCAGGCTGTCCTCTCAATTCGTCTCTAAATTTCAAGCTGCCCTCTCAACTCGATTGAAATCCGCATAAATATGCTTGGGCGGTGCTTTAAAAACATTTTCCAAAAAAAGCTGTTCTCCCAACCAATTTGCTAGAAATTGTTATCAACCCTTCAATGCATAGTGTTGTTTAAAACAACAGTAAAAAAAATCCAAATATATCGTAAACGCATGAAAATTTTTGAGTCATGTATTCACAACAAATACTTTTTAGATTAAAAGAATTTAGCCCATGGTATTTTTCAAGGTTTGTGTAAGATATCGAAGAAAGTATGCAGAAAAATTGCAAAAAAAATAGGTTTTGGAAAATCGCAGTTATTTCTTAAGAATAATTTAATCTCAATCAATCAAACAATCAATCAAATCAAACATCTTTCTGCACCTAATGAACAATGTTTGGAAGAAATTTTCAAAATTGTATCGAAATAAATCAACAATTTTAAAAAATAAGTTTAAACTTTGATAAGCCATAACTCCCATAAAACTCAAAATAATGGCTTCAAACCTGTTCAGTTGTGTTATTCGAATTAAAATGATATTAATTCACTGATTCAATAATTGTTGTTCTCATGTAAAAAAGTCATGCATGAAATGGTTAAAACGCTCAGATTTTCCCTCCTAGCTTTTAAATTGGCGACCACACAGTTACAGCAGAGCGCAGAAATAATTTAGAGACCACAAACTACGCCAAACTACAAACAAATAATAACAAAAACTGATTTTCAATCTATTTATTACCGTTCATTGAACCAAGCACCAACATGTTCTAAAATTATATGAGTACGACTGTGAGCTTTTGATAATCTTATATATAAAAATGGAGGCGTTTTCTTTATAACAACATCACGTATGAATGGGCGGTCGGAATGAAGTGATATTTGGTATCCGAAGGTTTTTTGCGTCAGAGATGGTTTGTATAATAGTTTCAAGAATCTCACTTTTTATGAAAGGGGGGTCCCCATACAAAATTATATCTTCACATCTTTCTTATATATATAAATGGAGACGTTTTCTTTGTAACAACATCACGTATGAATGGGCGGTTGGAATGAAGTGAAATTTGGTATCCGAGGGTTTTTTGGGTCAGAGATGGTTTGTGTAATAGTTTCAAGAATCTCACTTTTTATGGAAGGTGTTCCCAATACAAATTCAACTTTATTTGTTACGATTTTCATAAGAATCGATTCGCGAGCACGATGTAGTTAAGGACGTGTAGATGAAATCAAACATTTATTACGATTACATAAGAAGGTAAAACGAAGTTTACCGGGTCAGCTAGTAAAGATATAAATTTATTTTACAACTTTGCTGAAGACTGCAAACCGTTGCAAACTTTATGAACCGAAGGGTTTAACCCTTCGTTTCATAAAGTATCAAATTTGCAACAATTAATGTATGGAAAAAGTGAAAAATCGTATTTTATTTTAAATTTTTTTCTAGATGTACTCATCATTTCCAACTGTTAAAGATGATTTTCAAGGAAAAATAAAAATCAAGGAACCGAAGGGTTAAGAATCTTTTGGTTTAATTTTTTTTCAAAATTCCGCTTTTTTATAGAACAGAGCAAACTTAACAAAAAAAATTCTTCTATAACTTTTTCTTGGTAGCCAAAAATTAGTCACGGTCTTCGGAAAATTTGATCAATGAAATAAAATATTTATTTTAAAATTATTTGCAATATTCAACAGTTTTGCATAAAAAATGGCACAAATTTTTCAAACCAACTTTTATCTCTTTTTCAACAACTATACCACAAACGAGAACTGATAGAAACAATATTTCAAATTTGGATTCAGCGCCCCCAAATTAGTCAAAATCCGGTTTTAAATTTTACGCAACTCGGAAAAATGTTAATTTTGTTGCCTTGTGTAATCAATGTGCAGGGCAAAATCATCATTTTTTTACTGAAGCATTATTGGCACTAGATCGCTGCAAGCTTTTTATGAAAATTTCAAGTTCATTAATTTTTCAAATTCCATAATTTTTTTTCGGTAGTTTTAACTGCCAGAAAAAGCAATAAACAATTGGAAGCGATTCATTCAGTCCTTAATTGGCGCAACAATTTTAAATTTTCTATGGAAAACCAATTTTTTTTATTCAAAAATCTCCAGAGATATACTGAGATTTCAAAAAACTATAACTTTGGATTTAAAATATTTCTTGAATCTTGAAGAACATTTTTTGTGAACAAACCACATACCGGAGACAATTTTAATGGCGAATGCTCTTTAAGTCGCTCAAGACGTCCTTAATTTGGCATTTTGGCATACTAGAGAAGCATCCGATGGTTCAGCAGGGCTCAGGTCAAAATAAAATTGACGCTCCAAAACTGTTCGGTTCAATACGACCCGAAGCGCACATTTCAAATATCGTTATCATCGTTTAAATATACTGAAGAACTGGTATTTTTCAAAGACCAATTAACGACAATAAACTAGAATTTGAGTTGTGAAATTTGAAGACGAATAAATGGGAAAATGATTTTTAATGATAAATAAATATGTAGACCCAAAATTAATATTTAAAAAAAAACAAAAATTTAAGTCGTTTGAAACTAAATGTTAACAGAGAGTTTTATTAAGAAAAAATACAAAAACTGACATAAAGCAGTTGCAACTTCTTCCCATTTAGAATGTTTGTAGCCTGGACAATATATTCTGAATCTGAAATACAAATTTTAAAGCTGTTTTGATAACCTTTGCAGCAGTTTTCTGCGAATTCTTAAGATGTTTCATGCGACGTAATGAAAACTCACGCGAAAAATGAAATTTATTACAAAAACTTTGATGATTATTTATAGGCGAGAAATATCCATTGGGTCAGATAACTTAAAAGTAAACAAAAAAAACAAAGGGAAAGTTTATTTTTAAATGCAGTGGTCCTACAATTTACATCACTTTTATTTTACATGTCTGCAAGATTTTATAGGCATGTAATCTTTAACTCACACTGGAAATCTCGCCATACGATGTTTTTTAATTACATAATATGTGATGTAATTTTACCTTTTTTCGTAGTGTGTATGCACAGAATACACTCAGATTTGGAGGCAGTCTTTTTTGTATGTTTAACCATTGATCGTGTCAATCATTATGAAACACTGACTGATTTGCTGCTTCCTCAAGTCGTCAGCTTCCTCAAGTACTAGAAATCCAATTTTTAGTTTTTTCTTCATGTTTGGCATTAGAACATTTTGGCGAGACATCAACGAAAAGTGTTTTTTTGGAAACCTGCCAGGTGCCCACTAGCGGTCCAAATATTTTGCGCACGATTTGACCACCATGTTTTGTTTATTTTACCGGTGAGCAGTTTCACTACTTTGTAGAAATGAATGCAGGCATGTTTATTGAATAGCTAGATAAATCAGTCAGAAATATTGAAATTTTCACTTGATATCACATTCCTTATCTTCATGGAATCAATCATCTTAATTTTTATTGAAAGTTTAGCTCACTGTTAGATTCTCTAGGATTCCTCAAACGATTTACCATAAGAACATTTAGTAGAAAAGTTGATTTTCAGGTGTTTTTAGGTCTCCCACTTGGAAATTCCTGGATTTTTTCGAACCTGCCCAAAAAATGTTGTCAAGGAGCGCCTGTATTGGCAGATTGTTTAAAAAATTATTATACGTGCACATTGCATTGCTAGGCAGCTTAACTTAAGATTTATTCAATATCTATTAAAGCATTCAAAAGTTATTCACTAAACAAAATGTTTCATATTTGTTCGAATTCACTTCTATTAGTAAAGATTTTAAAATTCCAACACTTCACGTTTGGAGTGAATAGGGAAAGTGAATAATTAATTGAGAAACTTGTATACTCAAGAAATGGAGAACATCAAAAATGGGTAAATTTCAGCTTCAATTATTTACATAGTTATTCGCTTGCATATTGTTTTTGCTTTTTTCAATTCTCAGAAATTGCCCTTTTCATCACCCGCACCTATATTCGAAGAACTTAACTTGAGTCTAGCTCCAGAGGCGAAATAGTCAAAAAGTATAGAAAATATATCTATTCTTCCAAGATCAAGTCAAATGTGAATCTCTTTCGTTTTACATTATTTTCTATAATCGTAGGAGATTCGGTAATATACATGTCCTGATTATCCCAACAGATTAGTGAACCTAAGACTGTTTTGTAAACATGGCTCACAATTCATAGCAGTTTGAATCAATTATCTTTTTTTTTACCAAAATCCTGGTGAAAGAACTCTTCAACGTATATTAAACTTGTACGCGTGTTACATTTCTGTTTAAAATGATTCCAAACAACACCTATCACTGCATGAAATTCGGCAATTTTTTATATTTATAATATATTTTTTATAATAATTTCTTCAAACAACATATTATATTTTGAAAATATATTTGATTTTAAGCAACAAATCAAGGAACTTGTCGATCTTAAAAATAGAAACAAAATTATCTGTAGATTGCTCGATATTCGAATCAGAACAATTATTCCAATTTTTGTCCCGATCCACCCCATTTTACGGTATTACAGTTGTCGGGAAATACTCTTGAGATAAGACTACTTTTGTCGCCGATGAAGTCATCTAGAACACGCCTTGGTTTGTGAAGCAGACCTTGTTTTGTTTGTTTTATCTAGAAGATAGACGACGCAATACATGGATGTAACGCCAAATTTTTAACCAATAAGGTAAGCGTCATCTGAACCATAGCTATGCATATTGATAATTCAACACACAAAATCTTGTATTTATATATTCAATATCTGGCTCTATAGTTGCGAAGTGAAATGCAGATTGACAAAAGGCAGTTACATTTCCAAAATCGTTTAAAATTCGCACTTTTTTGTGGCTCAAAGAAGTTAAAAAATTACCAAATTGGGTGTTAACTACAGCTTTCAAATTTAATATACATTTTTAAAGCAGCATCTTTGGCAGAATATTGTTTTACAATCATTATTTATTTACTTTTCAAGGATTCAAAAACAACAAATTTGCTTGGTTGAGAATCATGAGATTTACAAAAAGTAAGCCCATAGTGTCAAATTGACACTCTAAAACCTGTTAAGGCTGGCGATACATGTTCCGAATTAGGACTTTGATTTGATTGAGACTATTAGGGAAAGAGGACTTTTTTTGTGATGTCTGTCCGATTCGTTTTCCTCCAGAAGATTATTCTACTATTTAAATTCCAAAACCTTGAACCACTCCAACAGATGTTTGATTTCAAAATTTCCCCAAACTCTCTCGTGAGTCAATCGATCGCCTGGTGCTTGTACTATAATTACAACGTTTTTTTTAGTTTAATCACTGCCCCCCGAAAAAAGAGCTAAACTGGACTTGATTGGACTCCCCTGAATTTGGCCAAATCAATCTCAGTTAGCTTCTGTTGGAACGAACATACTCTCGTCTCGTACGTATAAATCGGTCCAGTCGATCATAGTTAGCACATGGTAGATTCTACTAACAAAAGGCGCCTGCCACTTACACAAACAAACACAACAACACTCTTTTCGTTTTTTTTTTTGTCTGCACAACTTCTTCCGATACACTTTTAGGTTGAAGTTTTTCGAACTGAAACCGGCGTTGTTGAACTTTACGACGAAACTTGCAGCACCCAACGAAATAAAAAAAATCAGTTTACCGTTTTCGGTTTAACACACGGACCCCAAAAACATGTGCGTGGTTCCACAATTTAACCCCCTTTTTTCCTTCAACCTTCTTCTCCATGGACAATTTTACCAATTTTTGCACTCTTATCCCTGTTGGGTTGTTTTTTTTCCTTCTTCCACTTCTGCTTCACTTCTGCAATCTTTCATCCAGTTTGACCAGCTTTTCGGGTCTTCGATTACGCGCACTCGAATTTTCACCAATATGTGACTTCCCTTCTTCTGTTCCCCTTTTTGGACTTTTGGAGCGGGTTTCTGTTTTTGTTGTTTTTGCAATTATTATTGCTGTTGATTGTTGATCAGCACCAGTTTTGTTCAAGCTGTTTTGGTGCCTTATTTTATAATTTTGATTTTCACTAGTCGATGTTTTTTTTCCTTTTACTGGGAGTTTCTGCAAACTTTTGTTCAGCTACAGAAGGTTGAAAAATTAGTAAGTAGTCACAATTTGTTTTTGTCGTTCACATTGAACCTGTTTGTGGTTCTAATTTTTTTTCAACAACTTTCAAAAGTACCTAAATTTGATTGGGTGACCTTTAAGAGTTTTTTTTTGCAAGTAGGCTGATGCTGAGGATTTTTTTTTTTCGTTACATTCTTCTATTTTGATCGCCGCTTGTTATTGCGATGAAAATAATCATTAGCGTGATTGATCGATCTGAGTAGGACCCGGTGTTCAGGTACAGGTGTTTGGCTTAATTTGTTTTGTTCTGTTCGATTCTACGCGTGATGGTCACAGCCTTGGGCGGAAAAATATGGTTGGTCAAGGTGAAGAACGTTCGAAAATTGGTTTATTTGGTTTGCCTAACTGGCAAACGAGCCATTTTCAGCACAACTTTTAATGATTAATTTAGGAACATGGATTTGAGATTAGGACTTTTTCTTTTAAGGTAGGGTTTTCATTTTGAAATCTCCAATCCTAGTTTTTTCAGGTTTTCAATTTTGTGGTGTTATTGCAAACAAAAAAAAAGAATAAAGGGAAGAAAGGGGAGTAAAGGTCGCCCGAAATTCCACTTTGTCTAGGATTCTGGGGGCTCAACCTTCGAATGATAGCTTAGGATGTAAGAAACAAACTTTTGTATGGAGGCGACCCAGAAAAACGAATTTTAGAGGTTCGATTTTGGAAAAAAGCCACTTTTCGACACTTTTTTCTAATAGAATTCTCAGATCTTGAAAAACTATCAAATATGTGTATTTTTATTTTTTTGAATTTTCTAAATAATTTAAATTTTTAACTCAAAATTTTACATACCAACTGTATTTTTTTTATTGCGCAAAATATTTACAACCCACAAAAAATGAACTTTAAATCCAAGGTAATAACTACTGGACTCAAAAGATGTGCAATGCTATGAATTGCAACTTTGCAGGAGACTCTGTATAGCTATAACTTGTCGTTTCAAAGTTATTCAAGTTCATATGTAATGTAATTTTATTAGGAAAAAGTGTCAAACAAGGTTTTTTCTTCAAAAATTGAACCAGTGTAACCTCTAAACATCGTTTTTCTAGATCGCCGTAATATAGAAGTTTTTTTCTCAAAATATTTTTTTCTCAGACCTGTGTCAATCAACAAAATCGATAAATAAAACGTTCATCACCTGTTTGGACCATATAAGTGTTCAGTGTTCAGTTTAGTTAAAAGTCTTAGAAATTTCAAAGACAAAATAATTCTTTGATAACTTAGAAAATGCATTTTTTATAGTTTTTTTTATCTAGAACTAAGATAGAAGACAAGAACAATACTTGTAGATATTACTGTCATACACTAATTATAAATATTCGATTAGATACTTTTTTAGGAATTCCAATAATCACAAATTAAGAATTAAAATGAAAGCGATGAACAAGGCTTTACAATTTAATACGCGGAATAAAAGTTATTTCTATTATCCATAAAAAATTCTCGGAATAAAACCAATCCTGGAAACATCAAAATCTACATAAAATTAAAACATGCATCAAATATTTGCAATAAGATTAAGTTTTTCAATGCATGATTCGTAAAACACAACTAAACAGGTTAAAAAAGTCATTATTTTGAGTCTTACCCCTCAGCAGAATTGAAAAACTATTTTAGAATTGTTCATCACGATTTGGTAAATTTAAACCATTGCACTATGGGGCAGTCCCATACAATGGGGCAGCAAAACGTATGATTAGGTGTTTTGGATCATTTTGTAATTTTTGAAAATTTTGTATGGAAATTACTATTTCAACTAACTTAAAATACATTCATACAAAATATTTTTATAAACAACTTTAAAGTAGGATGCTTGGTGTTATTTTTGACCCTACTTTTTATTTCTTTTGAAAACCGGGTTTAGGACTAATTGATCATTAAATGATAAATATCATCAAGACATTTCATGAAACTCAAGAGAAAAATGTGTGAAATGATTGATCAATCATGAGAAATAAATTTTGGACAGCCAACATCAACTTTATTCAATTTATACTCACTAATGTGTAAAAATTACCCATTTGCATTATATTTTCAGCTCTATTTGACTATAACTCAAAAAACGGTGCTTTAAGGTGCCTGGAATCTCTTTCGTTGTATTTTTAGGACCTTCAACTAGATCTTGATAGTGAAAAGAGTATGGGGAAATGCGGAGATTTTTTTTGACAAGGCTTTAAAGTTTTTGACTTTTGAAAAAAAATATTATTTACTCATTTTTATCATAGATCAATTTAGTGTGTAAAGTTTTTGAATAGTTCAATTGATAGCTTTTAATATAAGCTTTCATATGGTGTACTTTAAATGTAAGAAAATTATTAATTTTTTAAATTTTTCAAAGTCTGATGTCTGTGTACGTTCAGTATCCAAGATAATGAGTTGAAAAACTGGGAATATCTTAGTCAAATATTAAGTTATTAACTAGTAAAAATAAAAAAGCGATCAGATAAAGTTCAGTTTTTGACTTTTTGCCGCCTCAAACCCCATAGTGCATTGTTCACTAAAGGTAGGATGATATTTTTTAATGATTGAGATTCTTAATGTTGTTAGAATTTTAAAATCTGTAGATAAGATAACGAGTTTTCCAAAAATTATTAAAATTAGAATTTAGGGTTTTCAGCATATTTTCTAGATATTCTTACACTTATATTACAATTCAGTAAAAGCAATTGCACAGGCCAACTGCTTTTTAATCGCTGCAATATTTTTGTGAATATATGAATCTTAAATATCAACGCGATTTCGAGACAATTTGATTTAAGTTAGTGTTGCTGTGAACGATTATATTGAAGGTTTAATGAAACTTCTCGGATTTGTGCAAACCAAACAATTATTCTATGGCGGAATTATTTATTACAAATATCAAATATTTGACTGTGAAGTTTTGGGAGATAGGTTATTTTTCAAACTTGAAAAAAAAAATTCCAAAATTTAATAATTTTTGATCCAAATTCACACATTATAAGACTTTGTAATAGAAAACATCCCCATTTCTCGTGCAAAAGTCAAATTTTCATCGTTTTGTTATTGTCTGAGTCCATTTCGATGCTTAAAGAACCGATTTAGTTAATTTTTCTCGCTTTTAGTCAAATTTGCAAAAATTGAAAAATTTCAAAAATTTAAAAATTTAAAAATAGTAATTTTCAATTTTTTTTCTTATTTGTCTTATAATGCTAAATCGCTTATTTAAGCATCTCAATGGACTCAGCCGATAGCAAAACTATAAAAATTTGACTTTTGCACGAGAAATGGGAATGTTCTCTTTTACAGGGTCTCAAATTAAAAAATAACCTATCTCCTAAAAATTCATAATCAAATATTTGGTATTTGAACTAAATAATGCCGCCATAGAATAAATTTTTTGTCTGCACCAATCAAAAAATGGGACAGTTCAAAAGGTACAAGTTTTTACTGTAAAATTCCTTATAACTGTTGATCGCCACCAGATACAAGTATGCGCTTTGAGAGAAAAATGTGTATATTTTTATGTCATACGAATGTCTAGAGACATTTTCATTGTATGAGTTCATTCACAAAAGTTAGAGCCAGAATACTGTTTTTTTTTTCGAAACACCCTAACATTTAAATATTTAAAAAAATCATAACTTGCTTACGAAACGTCATATGTATGTAGTGTCTTCGGTAAAGTTACCTCAGAAACTGTTGGTTTGGCTCTATCTGTTTACTGGAAAAAGTTTTCATGCGCAAATCATGGAAAAATGACACACTCTAATATTCGATTTAAGATTATTCAAGCACATGGTTTGATGAGCATTTTTGCTGGAGATACCATTTGTCGATCTCTTATAGTATCTTCGTAATTAATTTTGTCACGATAAAGTTCCGTCCTGGACCACTGTATATTGTCCTTTCGTTTGGTTTAAAAATTTCAATTCGATTTTGACGAAAATTTTTTTTTATTTTGTCCCGAGCCATGGCAGCAGTTTCCTCGACAATTGTTGTTCAATGATTTTAGTAAGCAATTATTAAAGCAGTGAGATTCTAAAAAAAAGCTGTCCTTTGTTGCAATTAGCATCTCAAAGAATGTTATTAGAAAACCCAAATCGAACTCCATATTCACATAAAATTCCATAAAGGTTCCTTTTATCTGAATTAAAAAATTAAACAAATTAAAATATGTACTATTACAAGGTCCCAGGAAAAATTTAGGCAAAATTGAAGTACGGAAAGGGGTCGCGCTACAAACCTGAAGTATGTATGGAAATGTGTAGATTTCGTTCGGAATGAACAAAAAACCAGTTTTTCACTAACAGTGTGTTTATGACAATATTTTATCTGAAGAACGAATTTTCATTAGAGTTACCTTAAAACAGTTATTAAGTTTCAAAACCGAGTTCATAAACTTCGATTTACGAGCATTCGTGTATTGTTCGTAATTTACCCTTCAGAAGCTAATTTTTGAAACTCAATATCTATTTTTTATTATCATAACCCTCATAGAAATGGGACCTTGGAATCGGGTTATTATCATAACCCTCATCGAAAAGGAATCGGCCGATAGAGACTTAAGAAATCGGTACAAAACTAGGTTTTCATGTTCCTTCCAAACAAAATTTCGCATAATTCCTACGAATTTCTGGATAATTTCGCGATTCCTTTCCGTGGTCCGAACCCCAAATTTAGCATTGGATTTTGCGGTAGGTCTAAGATAAGGTTGCCAGATTGCCAGGTTTTATCCGGGTTTGCCCGGATATTTAATACAAAATTTGGAAACAGTCCGGCCCGGCCCGGTTGCTCGGATTTCATTAAAAAATGCCCGGATTTTGCTCGGATTTTATCACTTTATTTGGCAAATTAAACACAAAAACAAACCACGAACGCTTCTAAAATGAAATTTTTTGAGCAAGTTTTATGAAAATAATCATGAAAGGTTTTTTGGAAGCCTTAAACATGATTCAAAATCTGTTGATGAGTTATAATGGAAAAATTTTTCTTTTCAATTTTTTTTCTTGATTCTGTCTGGGTTTTAAGAAAATTTGCCCGGATATTGCCTGGATTTATGGTCATCACTTTTGAAATCAAATAACCGGATTTTGCCAGATTTTGATATAAGATTGCCTGATTTGTTCGGCCCGGATACGTGCTGAAAACATTCTGGCAACCTTAGTCTAGGATCAATTTTAGCGTGCAAGTTATAAGATTTTCATAAGTCGAATTTGGGAACTCTAGTGTCCATTAACAAACTTTTAATAGATCGAAAGCTTTTGAAATTATCATTAATTTTTTCTTTTCTTTGCAATCAAAAAGATTAAGAAATACATTTAAACACTTTTACGAATATATTTTTTTTAAATATTCGCGTGATCGCACAAATAAATTTAGAAAAATATTTAGTAAGTTAAGCATTAATTTTAAGATTTTACTTAGGTTTATTTCATGTAGCTGTATATTAAATTTCCTGACGTCACAACGTGTTTCTAAAAAATGGAGCATTGTGATGTCGCGAAACTAAATCGCTCTAAAATAAATTAAAGTCGAAATTTGAAAAAAAAAAATTAAAACAAGGAATTGTTTATACTTTTCTGAAATTTTCAAAAAGTTTACTTTAATAGGAGAGCAGAAAAGTATGGTTTTGTAGAAAAAAATACAGAAAAGGGGAAAACAAGGTGCGTTGTGACCAAGGTTGCCGAAAAAAAAATCGGTGTTTTTGAGAAAAAAAATCTGACTTTCTGTGATTTTACCCAAAAATTCTGTGATGATTGTTTGTGATGCTATTTCCTTTAATTTCATTGAAAATTCGTAATAAATTGGGTATTTTTTAACATTGAAGTTGAGTAAAATCAATTAAAACTACCAATCCTATCATACTTTACTGAATTACAAAGTTAAAATCTAAATTTTATGTTGGCCAAAAAAATGTAATTTTGGAAATCCTTTCAAAATTCAAAAATTCTGTGAAATCTGTGAATTTTTCAAAATTCTGTGTTCTGTGACACAGATTCTGTGATGACAATTTGCTCAAAATTCTGTGAAATTACAGATTTTTCTGTGATTTCGGCGACCTTGGTTGTGACGTTACGATTTCTATTGCTTATATTTTGATAAATATTTGTTCAATACAAATACTTTCGCTTCTAAACTGTGGTGATTTAAACTTTGAAATAATAAGTTTAATTTTTTTCAATGTGCGCAATAAACCTTAAATTCTACATACTTTGTACCGAAAAAATATTTGAATACGTTATGACGTTCCGCTGGAATAAGTCATAAATTTTTCTCTCATATCCAGCTCCATCGGTCGACTGCTGGATTTTCTATTTAATTTTAGACACGATCTTTATAATCTGAACTTGAAATTAAAAGCTCAAATGAAGGATTGGAAAAGAAACCCCCATAAGAATCTACTTAAAAATTCAGCACACTAAAGGTTTCTGATCCGAACGCAAAACATAAAACTCGATTTGCAAAATAAGAAAAATCAGAAACAAATAAAGTGACAGTACAAAGCAAAATCTAAACACAGAATTACAACTCAAAACGTGCATTTAGGATAAAAATAACTAACAATGTGATTTCACTGGCATGATTCAGAAATGAATCTGAATTCTGAATCTGATTCTGAATTCTGAATCTGAATTCTGAATCTGAATTCTGAATCTGAATTCTGAATCTGAATTCTGAATCTGAATTCTGAATCTGAATTCTGAATCTGAATTCTGAATCTGAATTCTGAATCTGAATTCTGAATCTGAATTCTGAATCTGAATTCTGAATCTGAATTCTGAATCTGAATTCTGAATCTGAATTCTGAATCTGAATTCTGAATCTGAATTCTGAATCTGAATTCTAAATCTGAATTCTGAATCTGAATTCTGAATCTGAATTCTGAATCTGAATTCTGAATCTGAATTCTGAATTCTGAATGTGAATTCGGCATTTTGAATTTTTATCCTATTCCAGTAAGTATTAGCAATAAAGGAAGGATTAGAAAAAATGGGATCAATTTTCGTCTAAATCACCTTTCAATTACCAACTTTAAGGAAAATTGGTCGGTTATATAAATGGTCAGTTTAACCGAGTTTAGCCAATTTCCGCCACAGGCTCACTTAGACCAATCGCTCGGAACACTCATCAGCGGCTTAATCCAATTGAAGTGGGACCAAATTTCGACACCCGGCCGGGTACTGGTTAATGATTCGAAATCAATGCACTGCAGCAGTATGGAGGAAGCAATTTTTCTTCTAATTGTACTCCATCATAAACACCTTACATATTTCACGACGACACTTCATTGTTTCCATAGCAACGGCTTCATTAAAACTCATTCGGACCAGAGAGGAAGTGTTCAGCCGTCCAATAATTGGTGTTGGGTTCCGAATTGTTTCACCGAAAATATCCGGGTAAATCAAATTGCAGTCAATCTTCACCATCAGCCAACCGTAGGTTTTTTTTCTAGTTTCATGTTCCTCGAAAAACAACACAATTTTAACGGAGAATTTTTTTCCAGTGTGTACAGATGCAAATGTATCCTTCGCAAAAGTTTGGCTCCTTTTTTTCGAGCAACTTCCATTCAATGCCAATCATGTCTCCGAAAAAAAAACCTTCACTAGTTGATTAATCGATCAGCAATCCAAGCAAGCGATTCCAGTTTTCGGTTTCTGAGGTGACTGCTCAACGTTTCCTCGTTTAAAAAAAAAGAGACGACAAAAAAAACCTCAACGCCTACTTTCATCTCTTCCGTTTTATTTTTTCGACGTTGGTTCAGATGATAAATTTTTCATAATCAAAGGGGGTATTACACAACACAATCACAACTATCTGTGTGAGGCGATCCCTCGATCGCGAGACACGGTTACGAAAAATCCACACCGTTTAGCATTGAATCGCATCAAGGCTCGTCTAATTTTTCTCATTACATTCGTTGGTGGTTTATTTCTGCACTTTTGATCACGCACATTTAAGAGTTGTGATGAGGGAGGAGGAAAATATTGCCTTGTACGCTTATTTCACTTTCATGAGACACATTTTTCCGCCTCCCTATGAGATGTTTGCCAATTTTTTCCACTGCTGCCGTAATCTTTCCATTATTTTTGCCACCCCTAAATTGCTCATTCGCATGCACTCAGCTGCAGTTTACCGGAGCTGTAGCGATACAATTTATTACGGTTCACTGTACCCTCTTTATTTGGTTTGCTTAAGTAGGTTTAACTTCATAATTTAAACTACTTATTAGCGCTTAGATCCAAACTGCAGATCAAACCGGCACCTCAACGCCCAACGCCTCAAGCACACTACATCATCATCTTCTGTCTAAAACTTCTTATCGCAGCCCCTCGAGCAAAAAAGGTTATTAACATATTTCAGAAACCATCAACTGCAACTCCGAAGCAATGTTTCACACAGCTTCTGCAGCTTCAGAGATTGCAGCAGATCGCATAACTTCACATGGCGACCGTGCCACTTTTTTCCTCTGTTGCTGTTCAAAAGCTTTTGGGCCCCTTCAAAGGTTCTCACGGACCCCGACGATCGCAGCACACTTACAGCACTTTCTACAGACTTCCACCTGCTGCAGACAGGATCGCGCGAAAAACCGCGAAAGACAACGACAAAACGCGTGCCACCTGGCGCAACTTCTGCCACTATACTGACGGGGCCGCACAGATCTCAAGTTCAGTGAAGCGCAGCCAGTCAGCTAGCCCAAAAGAGCCCCCATTCAGTCAGTCAGGTAGCCAGGTCGTCGATCGTGTCTTGTTCGGTTTCAGGAAACCCAACCTGCGGCTGTCTCCAAAAACGACCGCGCGGCTAGACGACCGGCGATCGGAGAGACCTCTTCAGCGACTCCAGCTTAAGAGACTCTTCAACCGAAGAGAGAACGAAAACTCCAAACCGGTTGAGCTTTGACCGATCGCAGAAGATCTCTCAACTGACTGAATCGGTTTTAAAGACCGAACCTTCTTCGCTTTCGGCCTAAGACCGATCAACCGGCCCACGTGTTTTTCGTGGAGCCTCGCTCCCTCTCTCTCGTTTTTCGGGAGAGAACAACAATCGAGCACTTTTCTTTTGTTTTGATGCGGGTTTTCGTCGTTCTACCCGACGAATCGTTTTTTCGAGCAGTTTACGAGGAAAATCACCACCCAACGAGCTAAGCCCTCAAGCTCAACGGTTAGACAATGGGAAACAAGCTTAGTAGGTTGGTTGATTCGGCTTTTTTCTTTTCCTTTTTGTTGAGCCTCTCGTTTCTAAGGGTAGTTGGTTTGTTTTTTTTTTGTTCAATAGCGGTGCGGTTTTGCTGACAAAAAACCAAACCGGAAAGGTTGCATTTTTCATACTTATGCTAGTGAGGTGTGAAATGTGCGCCCCTCAGACATGTGTGTTATTGCACCCTTTGCTTTGCGTGATTCTAGCCATGCGAGGGTGATTTGAGGCAATACATGGCTGAAATGGATCTTGGCGTGACGGATCTGCAGTAAGTACCTATGTGTACTGGCATTTTTTCTCTAGATCATAGACACTGCAATGGAATGCATAACAAGTGTCATGACAAAATAACTTAATTGTTATTTTTTTGTACAGTTAGACATTCGACACACCTAATTAATATGTTTACCCAGATTCGCTCAACTTTTAAATTTGCTTAGTCGTTTTGTCAATCGTTCTTTATTATTCAATACTAGCTCACCCGGTAGACTTCGTTCTACCAGAAATTTATTGATAAGTTTGAAATGTTGAGTCTTTCTTTTTGCTTTGCGCACTTGCAGATATTCTTTACATACAAGCCATGCTTGCCAAAGATGAGCTATTGAGTTGAGATAAGCTTGTTATGTCAATTATTTCCCTTATTCCGTAGGGCAGAGGCACCTAAGACAACGGCTTAAGGAAGCTGTTATCATTATTGCTGTAAATTACGGTTTTTGGTTTCGGATTTGGACGACATCCGTCTTCTCCGTCGACACAACCAACACACATTGTTTTGGTTCTCCGTTTGTTTTGGTCAATTCGTCTATTGTTGTTTTTGACATTTCTTTCGCACACTTGCTGAGCGTGTACAGATGAGTCGGGACAATTAACCTCAAAAACTCTTGGTACAAATTTCAGTGCAAAAACTGGGCAGCCAGCCGACGAACACGGTCGTTTTTTAGGTTAATGTTCCCAAAATTGAAAAGTATTAGTAACACTTCCTGAATTAAGACACAAATACTACTAGCGACAAATAGGACTATTTACACACATCAGTACACTGCAAAAAATCGACACTTCAGGCGTATGTTTCTCCACACATACGTTCCTGAAATTGTTCAACATATCTATTGATTTTACTGAAATTAAAGAAAATTTATCAATTTTACACATAATTTCGATGTGGAATGAATATATGATGTTGACTATTCTAAAATCAGCGTGTGAAACCATCAGAAATCATCGAATTCGTCTGTCGATGATTTTAAAAGTTTTCAAAATGGCACTAATCTAGTTGATTTTCCGCAGTCGTGCGCATGATGAAATCGAACAGGAAAGAAAATTCAGGAACGAAATGCCACCGGATAGCACCAAAAATCTAGTTAAACCCGCTGCGGGGAAGAACCCGAGCTCGATCGTCAGATTGAAAGGAAGTTGTGCGGGTTTAACCATTCTATGTTTTTTGCTATATGTGCGGCACATACTCTTTATATGGGGAATAAGTCGCGAATGCCAAAAAGATGGTAAAACGACTATAATCGAAACAAAAAAAAATTGATGGGGAACAAATTGCAAAAATCTATATGGGCTCACACATAGTCCCAATGTGTCAATTTCGTTGAGTGTAGCGATTGATCATCGATAATTGTGGATGACAGGTGCTGATGTAAACACGATACAAATGTTTGTATCATCACATTGTAAACTGAAACTACTCATACTGCGGCTAGCAGTTACACTGCAGTGTTGGCAGATTACTATAAGTAGTAATCGCATTTTACTCATTGAGAAATGAGTACTTCCCCGGTTAGGGAATATGATAAGTGGAATGTGACAAAAAAGCTACCGCTAATGTAATATGTAGTTATTTAGGGACTTGACGAACAAACTTGAATACATAATAACTCTATTCCAAACACTGACCCTGCGTTGTTAATTAGTTTTCAAAACAGTTCTTTTAACAAAAATCCCTTCCATGTGTTGTCATTTATTATTTCAACTATCTTTCTATTATTGTTTAATTAATAGGAAATAGATCAATCTATTACATACTTTTGAGCCTATTAATGGTTTCTTTTTTTTTTCACAATCAAGTTTCCTCATTGTCTTACCAGCTGGGTTGCCAGGTGCCCTGATTTGTTTGTAAATATAAACTTTTGACCCTCCGTCCAGATACTGCTTAGACACACAGATTTTGCCCTGATTCTTTTTCAATAGAGAGCACAAATTTTACAGACTTTTAAAATTGAATGTTGAACACAATATCCATGTTCAGTTTACGCTCGGACGTTGGTGCGATCACATGTTTTTAAATTGAACTCTTGGTCAGTGCAATCGTTTTTTTGTTTCGTTTAAGTGGAATAGATACCGGCCTACCGTTATAGAAAGGACGCGAAAGAACACTATTAAAATTGCGTTTGGAGCGTGTGCGAGGCCTCCGGTATATGTAACCGTTTTTAGTTTTGTTCAAAACACGTTGGAAATACAAACGTCTATTGTGCATTCTTTGTACAAAGACGAAAATGAACGATATTTTTACCTTAAGTTTATGGACGAAGTAGTGTTTAATCTATATATATAAAAAGCAATTATCTGTATGTTTGTTTGTTTGTTTGTTTGTTTGTTTGTCCTCTATAGACTCAGCCGTCTTAAGAGCTAGAGATCTGAAATTTGGCATGGATGCTCATTAGGACCAGGAATGATGAAAAATGTTTTTAGATTTTTGGACGACCCCTTCTGAAGGGGGTCGTCCATACAAGACAAATATTGTTTTCACGTTATTGACGTTATTTTCCGTCGGATTGTGATGAAAATTTGCACATGAGTGTTTTTAGAGACGAGAGATCGATTTCAGATGTCAAATTATGTGTAAGGGATCGTCCAAAGGGGTCGTCCATATTAACTGTTCGCTGTTTTTGCGATATTGACGTTATTATACATCGTATTCAGATGAAAATTGGTACACGATAGTTTTGAGTGACGTGCAATCGATTTGAGGTATCAAATTCAATGTAAGGGGCCGTCAAAAGGGGTCATCCATATCAACTTTTCAATATCTTAGTGATATTGACGTTTTTATACATCGGATTGGGATGAAAATTTGCACGTAGGAGTTATTAGGGACAAAAAACTGATTTCACTTATCCAAACTAAAATCAGGGGTCGGCCAAAGGGGTCGTCCATATTAACTATTCACTGTTGATGCGATATTGTCGTTATTATACATCGGATTCAGATGAAAATTGGTACACGAGAGTTTTGAGAGACGAGCAATGGATTTCAGGTATTAAATTCAGTGTACGGTGCCGGCAAAGGGGGTCGTCCATATTAACCTTTTAATATAATTGCTATATCGTTGATATTATACATCGGATTGGGATGAAAATTTGCACACGGTAGTTTTCAGGGACAGGCAATCGATATCAAATGTCAAATATTTTGCCAGGGGTCGACGAAAGGGGTCGTCCATATAGATTAATTGTTCACGGTTTTTTTTGCAATATTGACGTTATTATGCAACAGATTGCTTTGAAAATTGGCACACAGGAGTTTTGAGGGAAGGGCAATCGATTTCAGATATTGTATAAGAAGCCACCGAAAAGGGTTTAACTTTTTGGCAATAATTGCGTTGCTATGCAACTATCGAGTCGACATTTATACACGGGTTTTTTTTTGGCACGGTCAATTGATTCCTGATTTCAAATTTAGTAGCAGACGACAGACAAAATGAACGTCCAATATTTTTGCAATTATTACTTAACAGTGAATTCAAAAGTGCATCTGGAAAATGCTTGGCAATTGACTTTCATGCAAACTGTTCATGACATATTCCAAGTTGAAAGCGAAACGGAGTTCGTATGGGATCAGCTAGTAGCTTTATAAATAAAATGGACGCCGAGTACCCCTTTTATATGAAGATGGAACCAGGATTATAGTAAAATTGGACGTTGCGAGTAGTGTTTATCGTTATGTGCGAGTTTTCAATTTGCCTCCCGAGGTCGATGACGAGGAAATTGCACTAGTTTTGGGACAGTATGGGACAATAAAGCAGCACGTTAGAGAGAAATTTGCGACAAATTCGGGTTTCCCTGTGTTTGGAAATCGCCAAGGAACTTCCAGCGAATATTCTCATCTCAAATTTCAAGGTTAGAATATTTTATGAAGGTGTTAAAAGTCGATGCTTCCTCTCCAAAATTGAAGGTCATCTTAAAGTTAATTGTCCCAAGCTGGCAAGCATCGGCGTGGTAAGTTTGAATAACGTGCATCAAAAGTCATCGGAACCAAGTACATCGTTCAGCCAAATACTTAAGAAAGCATTGGTCGAGGCCACGCCGGAGATTGAAAAAATTGCAAACACCTCGACAACGTTGCCGAACAAGCTTAAAACCCGATCAACACGAGAATTGCTACCAAGCCTCAACGAAGCCGTGCACACAACGGCTGCCACAAAACCGACAACGTCGGCAGAAAAAACGAGCAGCGGAGAAGAGATCGACGACGATGACGATGACGATGACGACAGCGATGAGAACGAAGAAGATGAAGATGAGGATGATGAGGAAGACAATGATGACGACGCGAAAATGGAAGTGGATAATGTGAATCTTAAACGAACTATTTCCAGCCCTAGTTCGACTTCGGAAAAGGAATCCAGGAAAAAAATAAAGCCAAAAAGTAAAGTTGCATCTGTCGAGTCGATTCCGGAATTAAGCCAGACCGAGATCATAGAACACGGGACCCGAGGAAGACAAGTGACCGTGACGACGAAAAAAAGCAAATGAAATGTGCGAATATTGAAACTGTTTGAATTTTAGAATTTCAAGAAATTTTGTAATAACTGATTCAAGTAACGTAAAAAGCAATTCATTTTAATGTACATTTCTGTCTTATAAAACGTGAAAATGTATTAGTTGTAAGTTTTTAGTTTTAAGTTTTTTGAGACTCGAATGAACACTAAGTGTTTAAAAAGTCAGAAATAAAATTAATAATAATATCCATGTTATTCATAAGTGTCTGATTCTACTAGAAACACAAACACAAACAGACTTTTATTTCAAAATCGCCCGGATTTTAAAACCTCAACACCTGGCATCCCTGCTTACGAAGTCCCTACTTTCTTCGTACAAGGACACCGAAATTGTCTCAATTATTTCACCCTCTGTAGTGAATATAAGTATTATAATGTAAAGAAATAAAAAAAAAGTTGGAAATACCAAGTAAAAGGAAAAAAAGAAATATAATATTTCAATAGATAAATAAATAAAAAGTATCTGATGATTTCAGTCAGTAAAGGTAGAGATTTCCACAGTCTAAAAATGAGAGAGGATTTATGATAGAAGAGTTAGAGTTCATATTTGAATGTGACAACGCTGAGTGAGAATTTCACATGCTTTGAAAAGAGATAATGAAAATCAGTATAAACAAGAATGAAATGGAGGAAAGATGTCTTCCGGTAGTGAGCCAAGGAATATTTAAAGGAGGTAGTGTCGAGGCAGCCCTGCTTTAGTATTAGTACATACTGCGACGTCACAAACACGGAAAATCTGTTAATTTACTAGGAAGTTTGCCTTTTTCGTTGATAATTTGAAGAATTTGCTGGAGATGTTCCACTTTTTATACCTGTTATTCCAAAAGGATTCTTGCTCTTCAAGATCGGTATGAAAAAAGTTGGATTTTCGAGTAATTTTTGTATGAAATAGACCATCGAAGTTAGAAAAAATGATGGATTTTCCCTACTCCAATTTGCAAAACTCTAAAATTAGTTTAAAGTCTTCCATGAAAATGATCATGTCAGTGCAGTTTAAGATCCTCATTACAAAAAAGTTATCAAAAAACAAGCTTTTATACAAAACCACAATTATTTATTGGTACTTTAGTAAATCGAGTTAACAATCATCAATTGATGTTAATTGTTCTACATAAGAATTGAATATGGCAAACCGATTAGATAAAAATCATGACAATCACTTAAACACTCAATAACTACCAGCTAGATTTTTAAAGTAGATTTTTGCTTCGTTTTTTAACGTTTTAGCTTCAAGATGACATTGCGTGCATTATTAAAATGAGAAAAAAACATAATACAATCTTCAAAGGACCAGACAATTTCATAACATAGTGAAATAGAGGTCTTACAACACAATCATAATGAAATTGGAATTCATTTTCGTTCTAAAACATGTTTTTCCTCGAAATTTCTGCCATTCGCATATAAATTCTCGATACATTCGTTTTTATGACGTCACAAAAAAAACAAATATGGCTCTCGACACTACCTTATTTAAATATTCCTTGGTAGTGAGCTGAAAAATTGATGTAATCCGGTTACATTAAATCAACCGGTTACGACAATTGGCGCTGTCGAAGCTCCATAGCATTGAAATTTCTTCTGAATTTGTTAAGGCCAAAAGGAAAAAAATATGCGTATTATCTAGTTGAAGGAAATTTTGTTGGAAAATTGATGCTTAAAAAGAGGTGAGGAGAGCAGCAGGTGCAGGTGAGTAGCAGGTGAGTATGCAAAAAAAGAGATCGAATCATAATTGGTTGACATGACACGAAATTTTTTTCTGAACATACGTTCAAACCTTTGTGAGAACGTTTTCTAAATTGTCTCCTTGTGAGGACTTCACTCGAAATTATCCCTGTGAGGAACCGCTAGTGACATTCCCTGAAAGGAACTCCCTACGAAAGACATCCTGATGAAGAATTCTGATGTTCCCTGAGAGGAACTCCACTGGAAGAACTTTCCTTACGAGGAACGCCTCTGTGAAGAATCCCCCCGTGACATTCCCTTACAGGATCTTTCGTTAACGAACAATCCCTGTAAATCCCTGTGGAAACTCCCTGTGACATTTCCTGAGAGGACAATGCCCTTAAAGGACAATGCCGCGAGGAGTCCCCCCTCCCGTGACATTCAGTGATAGGAACTCGCCTGGAAGGACATTCCCTGAGAGGAACTCCCAAGAAGTACAATCTCTGTGAGGATTCCCTCGGGACATTCCTTGAAAGGAACAACCCTGGAAGGACATTCCCGTGATATTCCCTGAGAGAAACTTCCCTGAGAGGAGCTCCCAAGAAGTACAATCCAGTGAGGAGTCCCCCCGTGCCATTCCCTGAGAGGAACTCTCCTGTAAGGACATTCTCCCCTGAATCATTTCCTTATAGGACTCCTCTTGATGGTCAATCCCCGTGAGGAATTAGCCTCCCGCCCCCTCCCGTGACATTCCCTGAGAGGAAATTCATAAGAAGAAAAATCTATGTTGGTAATCGTCCCGTAACATTCCTTGAGAGGAACTACCATAGAAGGACTTTCCCTGAAAGAAACTCTGCTGAAAAGACATCCCTGTGAGAAACCCTGATATTCCCTGAGAGGAACTCCACTGGAAGGACGTTTTCTGCTAGAAAACCCTCTGTGACATTCCCTGGGAGGAACTCCCCTGAGACATTCCTTTAGATGACTCTTCTTTAAGATCAACCCCTGTGAGGAATTCCCCCCGTAATATTTCTGAGAGGAACTTCCCTGAAAAGACATTCCCTGAGAGGAAATCCAAAGAAGTACGCTCTTTGTGAGGTTTCCCCCCGTGACATAACTTGAGAGGTACTCACCTGGAAGAACATTCCCAGAAAGGAACTCTACTGTGAGGACACCTCCGTTATATTCCCTGCGAGGAACTTCCCTGTAGACACAATCCCTATGAGGAATCCGCCTGTGGCATTCCTTGTGAGAAATTCTTACGTGACTGACATTCTCAGAGAATAAGTCACCTGGGAGGTCAATTCCTGTAAAAACCCTTCTACGCACCGTGAGGACATTCGCTAATGGCAAGTTTTTGAAAGGACATTTCCATTTTCTAAGGTGAAAAACTTTCTTGATGAGGCGTTCCTTGTGAGGAAATACCACCTGATAATATTCCCTGTGAGGGAACTTTTATGGAAGAACATTTCCAGTGAATAGCTACCATGGTAGGAATGAGGAACTTTTGGGAGAGAAAATTTCCTGAGAGGAATTCCTCTAAACCGACACTTCATGTCATCCACTTGATGAGGAACCTTCATAAGAGAACCCGCCGATTGAAGAACTTACCTACTTGATAGGACTTTCCCTGTTAGGGGCTTCCATGATATGACGGTTCATGCAGTTGGTGTTAACTCATTTCGCACGGATCAATCGTGCAGGATAACCGCAAACGTTCTTCTAAGCTGGGATGGCAGGTGCCCTGATTTGTCTGTAAAACAAAGACTTTTGACCGTTCGTCCAGACATTACTCAGACACAGTTTTTGCACTGATTTTTGTTCAGAGAAAAAATCAATTTCAATGTGTCGAATGTGATGCAGAAGCGCCAGATTATTCCAAAAATCTCACTTACATTCATTAGAATTCCACTGATCTTTCATAAAAACTATTTTTTTTAGTAAGGTCGTTGAGGTACGTGAAGAAAAGTGTGTTTGTTTTTTATTTCTTGGCTCGAAAACAAACTTTCACCCATTTTTTACCAATACACTCTTCGAAGGACTGGGGTGGCATGAGCCAGGATTTGTCTGTAAAATAAGATTTCAGAACATTCGTCCAGGCATTTTTCAGGCAATTTTAGCACAAATTTACACAAAACACCACACATATTCAAAGAACATCAACATTGTAATTTGCACTATAAGTTTTTCTTCATAATGAGACTAAATAGTAAGATATTTAAGAAAAGGCAGAGTCACTCGAATAGATTAGCTGAACCAGCCTAATGCGCATTTCGCGCATCAACGTGGCGTTGCTTTGTTTTGATATTCTTTACCAAAAGTGCCACAGGATTTAAAATACAAATGGTGGCAAAACACATGTTATGGAGATGAGATGATGAATGTACAGAAGAAAAATTTATGTTTTAATAATAAAAAAAACAAATATATATGTGGCAACACTGAAATAGAAGCTTAAAGGCAGGGATGACAGGTAATTTTGTCAAAAACCAGCACACTTTGAACAAAAAAATCAGGATTTTTCAGGACACCATTAATTTAGCTGAGATTGCATAAATGAAGGCGAAATAAGGGTATGCAACTGAGGCGAGTAGAATCTTGGCTGACCTGCATTTCATATGGAAAAACACCATGTAAATATTGTCCAAACCGAAGATTATCACCGGTTAAACTATTTTAATACAGATTTGTTAGATATCTTGATAATGTATATATAAACTTAATTTTTTTTTAAATCAGTACTAAGTACATTTTAATGCCCATTTTTTTTTTAAATCAGGACTATTTTCGGCAATTTAAAAAAAATCAGGACGGTCTCACGAAAATCAGGACAAATCCTGAAAAATCAGGACACCTGGCACCTCTGCTTCGAAGTGTAAACAAAAACACAAATCAGTTATTGATCAAATCTTGAGAGAGACGGAAGTTTCAAAGCGAAGATCCTGAATTATGATTCAAATTAATAGTCAGTTCACGACAATGGCGTAGTTGGTACGATAAGCGCATATTAGAAACCCAGCACACATGAAACCGTATCAGAAATGGTAACTTGACTCGTTTACAATGGTATTGCGAATCGCTATTCCTATCCGCATAGTGAAAAGATGGTATAAAATGGCATCTGAAGTTAGTTTAAATCGGATATGGTATAGCGTCCGCCATGTTTGTAAATTTTGAAAATTATCGTCATGTTCTCTCTGCAACCAGCACTGCATCCAGATGGCTAAAAGATTTGAAGGCTGTGAGAGCAAAATCTTGCGCACTCTGGCATTCTTCCGATAGGTACGAATAAGGTGTCGGGTAACGCCCCATTGGTGTAGCTCCGGTAAACCAAACGGACTAAAGAAGCGCAGATTAGAAAGGCTGCTGCTTTATTTGTTTTGAAATGATACCAGCTCCGGTAAAAAAGACGGATTGAAGAAGCACAGATTGTTTGATTGCAAATAATGGCAGTTGTAGTAAATAAGACGGACTGAAGAAGCGTCTAGTAACTTCACGTAAAACATTGGCAAGGCTACTGCTTTGTTTGTTTTTCAATGATCCCAGTTCCGGTAAATAAGACGGACTGAGGAAGCGCAGGCTTCTGCTTTGTTTGTTTTGAAATGATGCCAGTTGTAGTAAATAAGACGGACTAAAGAAGTGCAGATTGGAAAGGCTACTGCTTTGTTTGTTTTAAAATGATCCCAGTTCTGGTAAATAAGACGGACTAAGGAAGGAAGGCTTCTTCTTTGTTTGTTTTGAAATAATACCAGCTCCGATAAATAAGACGGAATAAAGAGGCACAGATTGGAAAGGTTGCTGCTTTTTTGTTTTGATACAGTTCTGGAAAATAAGACGGACTGAAGAAGCGCAGATAAGAAAGGCTGCTGCTTTGAATGTTTTGAAATGATGCTAGTTGCGGTGAATAAGACGCACTGAAGAAGCGCAGATTGGAAGGCTGCGGTTTTGTTTGTTTTGAAATGAGGCCAGCGCTGGTAAATAGGACGGATTGAAAAATCGCAGATCGAAAAGTCTGCTGCTTTGTTTGTTCTGAAATTGTTTGTTTTAAAATGAAGACGGGTCCGGTAAATAAGACGGACGGAAGAAGCGCAGATTAGAAAGGCTGCTGCTTTGTTTGTTTTGAAATGATGCCAGCTTCGGTAAACAAGTTGGACTGAAGAAGCGAAGATTGAAAAGCGATCCTTTGTTTGTTTTCTAATTTGAATCGTGGTCCTTTTTTAAATAACTGCAAACCTTTTTTACAAAAAGGTTGAGAACATTTTCGCTTTGACGATCTTGAAATCTTATGACTTTTATACATTAGCAAAACGAAATTCTTAAAATATTTTAAATTAAATTTATTTTATTTCTATTATAAAATAGAATTTTAAATTTTATTATCCTTATGATTGGAATATTTTTTTTAAATATAAAGAGTTGATTTTCATATGTGGGATGTTTCAAATTAGAATGAAATTTATATATATTTCTCTCCGTGTCATGAGAACACTAGGAGTAATTTTTGAATGCTAGCGCCATAACTTGCAACGTATTATCAACTATCGCGAACTAGGAAGTGGACTTTGTCGACCTGAATCTTAACTAAGTAATTTTTCCATCTTTTATACACATTGAACTTTGAAAAAAGATACTTTGTTTTTTTTTTTCAATAAACAAATAATCAATTTACATGCAATTTAGTTTGGCCACTTTTTGATCCAAACACCCTTTACTTATTGGCAATATGACAGTTGAGGAATAGATAAATTATTGTTCGAACAAACTGTGTAATTATGGTATATTTTAACAAATTGCACAATTAAGCTTTTTAAAATTGTTTTGACGGTTCTAGAAAATTTTAAAAATGTGATAAAAGTTTGGAAAATATAGAAATTGTTGTTAAATTCGTTTGAAAAACAAAACGTCAAATTGTAATCATAAAGGGGTACGACCCCGACCCCAAATTGTAATCTAAATGGTATATTTTTGGCACTGATGCGAACTCGTTCCGCAAATCCGTGCAAATTTCACTTTCCAACCACAAAAAGTCACGCTCGGTTATTCGAATTGACCATCATCGTGGTTTCAACTTAAGTATCTTTTTTTACTCGTGTTTAGTTCACTTTTTGGCTCTGAATCTACCCTTGAGTGCTACCGTATCGAGCTTTGAATAAAAGTTAGTTCCACGTACAGACCGCACACGGTTTGTCACAATCGGTTGCATCTTCTTTTGATTTCGCGAAACTTGCTGGATAAAAACAGGTAAGCAATAACGATCCCCCGCTAGCTTGAGTACAAATTTGCATAAGCGCCATATCGTGCTCCGGAGAAACAATTTCACTTCGGGCGGTTATTCGGTTCATATCCGGCCTCCTGAAACGATTCGATTCGGTCGGAAGTCGTTTGCAATGGAACATAAATTTTCATCACTCACGAATGCGCGCGCGATGACAGGAGTAGCAGCAGCAGCGCATCTTCAGACTCACTAAAACGTGATGGATTATCTTGGGTGAGCTGCAACAAAAAAGGAAACAAACGAAGAGGGATGTTCGATTGTCGAGACGCGCGCAAGCCATAACTATTTTGGCAACGACCGGCTTGGTCGCCATTTGTGAAGTTCGGTTGGACTAACTACTTATTGGGTCATCAACACCTCCATTACCGCAATGGAAGCGATTAATCAAAGTGGACTCTCGGGTTCGTTCGGTTTTTCTTCTCTATTTTTGAACAACCTGTTTCACCCAGCAGCAGACTTAACCCCGAACATAATTAACCCCCATCGGCGCCATACTAAGTACGTTAAGTCATTGTTGCCATGGTAATCACAAACAACAACTGGAGTCCCTCCCAGTCTGATGAGACAATACCAGTGGAGTAAAACAGCAAGCCATGATCTCCCCTTTTTCCTCTTTGTTCTCTCTTTTGTTGATTGATTGGTTTTTGAATACTTTCCTAAAAAAAAAACTTACTCGAAGCTACTAGTTGTTGATTAAAACTTGAGCGTAAGATAACCTGTCATGTGACGACGACGACGACGACGACGACGAAGACGACGAAGGATGTTGACACCCCTACACCCGGTGAGCTTGAGCAATTAGGCATGGTTACGTGACAGCTGGTACAACAACAAAAACAAAAACAAAAAAAAAATGATCGAAAAATTCCAATTCCACAACAAGTGACGAACCCGGTTCTTGAAAGAGCCGTTCGAAAAGTTGGGAAATAGTTGCACCGAAATGAAAGTGAACCCGAACTCGATGTGGGTGTACCTACCTACTAAATGGGTGTCGAAATTGGTACCCCGAATTCGGTTAGGTACACGGGGTTGAGGCAATTTGAGCAATTGATTTGAAATCCACACCTTTGATTAATTGGCTAGTGGAACGTTTCAAGGTTCTGAACAGGTTGTTGCTAGTTGAAGTTGATCTTTCCTTGTCAACAAATGGGTTTTCGGGTCAGTGGGTAAACTACTTCCACAATCTTGTTCAATACGCTTCGTTATACTTAATTCAGAACGAAATAACCTTTCTAGCTTATCATTGGCGATCCTGACCCTTCGATTGTTTTGATTCGGAACAATTCATATCGGACAATACAAACATAAAGGTTAATGCCTGCAATAATACTTCCGTCATGTGATCATTCTACTTTTTTGGCTGCTAAACGAAAGTGAAACAAGCTTGACACAATAACGAGACCCCTAAAAATCCGACCTCGGAATAGTTTATTTTCATCAATTTATCGCTGATACGACTTTGTTTACATATGTGACAGATTGTTTCAATTGTCTGATACCGATCTATTGTTTTGGCCGTTTCCCAGTCAGAAAGTCAACTCTGGGAGGCAGACGATCACATAGATATCATATTCCACGGTGGATGAATTGTTTTGGTTTTTCCTTTGCCCATGTTCGTGGCGTATCGTTTTTTTTTTGTTTCAATAGAAATTGAATATGGAATTCTAGCAACAATGGGGAGCCGAGATTGCGTACGTGAGATAATTCCGCAGCCAAATATGTTATTGTTCGTATTAATATATTTATTTATATATGGTGACGAAATCGTCGTCTGCAATCGGTAGCTAACCTCTTGTCTTTTATAATAATGCAGAAATAAAAGCAGCACGCATTTATTGGTGCCTATGACTTCGGTTGATTGTCTCCTTAAAAGGGCTTGCCTATTTTTGGACACGACTCCGCGATTTCTGGTCATAATGTCTTATTATTTATGTTAATTGCGTAGGCATCTTGGAATCACCCTTTCTTAGAAACGAGCTTTGTTCATTCCTTCTATTCCTATAGTTCTTCATCTGACCACTTTTTTTAGCTTAGCTTAGCTTATTTGACTACCCACATTCACCTTAAATCACTGAACTCGAAACAATTTTTTTTATATATTTTCGAAATTGTGCGAAATATTGATACAGAAATTTAAGCATTTTTGTTTCAATCAAATATGCATAGTTTTAGCTGTTCTCCATATGATTTGAATAATTTTGAATCCATGATCACAGACGTGATATTAG
Source organism: Uranotaenia lowii (assembly GCF_029784155.1). Taxonomy (NCBI): domain Eukaryota; kingdom Metazoa; phylum Arthropoda; class Insecta; order Diptera; family Culicidae; genus Uranotaenia; species Uranotaenia lowii. The sequence continues at coordinate 30,045,612 of NC_073693.1, forward strand.
GGATTAATAATGTATTCTCATAGTACAAAACTGATGCTTTCTCTTCGAACATCAATAATGGCGCCGGCCACGTCCTAGTAGTCAATAGATAGTTAGGAAAACTAGAGAAAGGGATGAAAGATCTTACTTTGCACTTTAGGACCGAGGTCCCCTTCGCAGCCTAGCAAACAATTTTGTTTGGAAGTGTGGGTAAAAGGATACGATCAGGAAACACTTTTTAAAGTTTGTGGATTTTATAATTTTAACATGTTTTTTTAATCTTTACAGACAAAAAAAACTTAGATTAAATTTAAAAAAAAATCACATTACTCTTAAAGTTTCATAAAAAAGAGATCGAAATCAAACTTGCAGTGTTGATACTGTGATAAAAAAGAATCGATGATATTATGCTCCAATGTGAAAACGAATGTAAGGATTACTATTTTATAATTTTTAAAAGTATTTTATAGTTAAGAAAGATTGAGTTGAAATATTCTGAAAAACTAAGGTTGTCTACAATTATTGTGCTTTATTACTAAACTTAGCCTCCTACTTCTCTGTCTACTCTAAAATATAATTATTGTTAACTTTGCTGAATAGCCTTCAAACCATCGAGTATTAGATACAATGCAATACATCAACATCTTCTCTTCGGAGATGGTGGTACACTTCCTGACCCGTCATTTCAAAAGAAACAGATCCTCCACTTCGTTGCCTAAGATTATCAATCTATAGCTGGACTATACATACCTACAAAAAAAAACAAATATCTGCGCTAATGCAAATACATTAACGACAAAGCACTTCCTACAAGCCCTTGTACCGTGAATACCAAAACTATGTACATTTAATTTTTTTTTTAAATATCTTCAAATTATAAACGAATAAAAAATAAATCGTGTAGAGGCAACACTCCTCTAGAAGAAACAACACTCAAATATGATATTCAGACAATATTTAGCTACAATCGCTCGTTTTCATGTTATTCAAGGTCAAAGAAAACAATCAAAAGATTCAAAAAAAGCTGTAGATCAGTTATCAAAAGCTCGAAAATTTTTACACTGAAAGCTTGTTCTTATTTTTTTTCTCTTAAGATTATGGTTACAAAAAAAGTAAAAAAGAATTGTAACAGTACTTATCGATCTATAAAGATACCAAAACTTGAAGTAATTTTACACATTTTTGGATAACTGGATCATCACAAAAACCCAACATACATTTTTTTTCAATCTGTTTCCTCTAATTATTCTACCACCTAAATTTACGTTGCACTGAATATGGATATGTAAACGCAATATGTTGCAATTATCGAAAAAATAAGTTGCCTAATCTATGTGAGAATAGAAAATTAATTTGTGGTTCAAATTTTGTTTTTAAATTCCCATTTTAAATCTAATCGATCCTGTTCGGAAATCCAAATGTTTTGCCAAACCTGAGCCCTCATATTAAATTTGGAGTTCGAATCCAAGAAATTGATTTGTAACAAATGAGAAATTTTAGGACGACTAATGTGCTACCGAGGCAGCGCATATATCAAGTAAGCCTTGACTTTGAGTTACTGGGGGAGGCAAATAAAATTTTTACTTGTTAGTAGACCTTCAGATAGAATAAACTTGCAACCTAAATGGTACATACGTAGTTTAATTATTTGAACTAAAGTTCCAACATAACATAATGTTGTCCAATCCTCTATGAATACAGTATTTACCCGATTTTTCCACCACCAAACAGAAAAACGAGCTGGAAATATTTTATCTAATGTCTGTTGTAAACGGAAAAACAAACGAGCAGTAGGACCTTCATATCTAAAAAATAACACAATAATTACGCCGGAAAAAAATTTCAAATCCTTCTTTTGTCACTCGGAGTTGAAACATCGCGAGGGGGGGGGGACAATAACAAATAATGCGAAAAACAAATAAATTGGAATAATTTGCACGAAAGCTTATATGAAACAAAATTGCACAAAACCTATAAATCAAGTAATTTTTTATCGAATTATTTAATAAAATGAAGAATACAAAAGAGTGAAGAAACTTCCATCTTCCAAAACTTGTATTTTGGTCTTGTAATCTTCCGGATATTTGAACTTTTTTTTCGAAACTTACATAAAATACTTCAAACTTTATTTTTTTCCCCCGTCGGGTTTTTTGGAAATTTTGAAGGGGAGGGTGACAGAAGAAGAAATTGATATTTGTTTCAGCCTTATAATCTCAACAATCTGAAATTAATCAAATTCCAACCTTTTGGATATGAGCAAACACTTTCTACGAGCGTTCATAGCCTTTGGGTAAGTTCTTGAACCGATCATTAATCTTTTTGTTATTACAGATTCTATCGTAGTAATAAGAAACAGTAAATTTTAATCAATCGAATATTTTTATTATTTTTATATTTATACTAGCTGACCCAGTGTGCGTTGCAACACCTTCCAAAACTAAATGAAATTTTAAGAAATTAATTATATTTTGTTTTTTTTTGTAGGTATCATAAGTGCTCGGTTTATACCAAAAACCTTGTATGAAAAGTGGTAAAGATTGAACTTGTACACAACAGGGGTTTGAGTAGTAAAGGTTACTCGGTCCTTTGTAACGTGGAGACAGGCAGGCTCTCATATCAAATATTGGTTGATAAATTTTAAGCGATACATCAACATTTTGTATGAAACCCCCTCCTTCCATTACCTCTCTACACTGCAAGGCAGAAGGGTCTGTAAAATTCCATAGAAACATATCTTGTACTAAAATACCTTCCCAGGTCAAATTTAATTTTTTTTTTGCTTAATTACTTCTATACCAAGAAAATTGTATTGGACCTCCTTCCAATTTCTGATTTTCTAACTGAAAAAAGATGGTATTTCAAATAATCATAGAACCATTTTTCGTACCCAAATGATTTCTCATGTCATATTTGGTTCCATTTATTTGATAAATTTTGGTTTATGCAGAATTTTTTTTTATGTGAGCCCCCCTCTTCTCACACTTTATCCCCGATTTAAGGAGAAAGGAGTCTCGAATAAGCATAATACCATTTATCGATTTCAAATGCCCTCCCATATCAAATTTGTTTCCAATTGCTCGATTAGTTCTCGAGTTATACGAAAAATTGTAACGGAGCCCCCTTCTCTCCTTCAAATCACCCCACTGGAAGGAGGCAGCAGTACTTAACATTCATAGAAACATTCCTCGGAACTAATAAAATAACCTACCTAGCGAACCCTCCCACCTTAAAATTTCCCCACGGGAAGATCAGAGGGTTCTCAAAATATCATGAAGACATTCCGTTTATCCAAATACCTTCTCATGCCAAATTTAGATGCTTTTAAAGTTTTTCAATTATGTTGAAAAAAGTAAAGGAGCCCCCCGCCCTTTCTATCTCTCCACGAAAAGAAGAGGAGGGTTCAATTATTCATAGAACCCTTTTTCGTACCCAAATACTCCTCCAAGCCAAATTTGATTCCATTTGCTCGAACAGTTCTTAAGTTATGCAATAAAAATGTATAGAAGTCCCCCCCCTCTCTCCCTGTCTATATCCTCACTGAGAAAGGGACGGGTCAAAAATAACCATAAAACATTTTTTGTGTTCCAATGCCCTCCCATGCCAAATTTGGTTCCAATATCTTAATTAGTTTTCGAGTTATGGAAAAAATTGTAAGGTAGCCCCCATTTATAACAAAAAAAAAACCCAATAATTTTTAATATCTTTCCGGATAGCAACCAATGACGTTTGAGGATGTTGGCTAGTCGAAAGTTTTAACTTTGATATAGATAGACGCCATCTTGAACTGAACGGCTTGAAGGCTCCTAAGCCAGCGGTCATGATATCGATTCTCGGTCACGGCATACATAGTACACTTTCTGTTGGTTGGTGGTTTTAGCATGTGTAAGATGCTAGCCATCATATCCTCAAAAGATGTACGTTTGGAGTTAGAAAAAGGAATCTCTTCGAGGAAACATCAAGTTTTATTGAGATCCTGTATGTGTTTGTGTTCGTTTAAAAAAAAAACAACTTCCTGAATCCAGATTGCTCGGCAAGTAGTCCTCAATAATGCGTAAAAACTGCCTTTTCATTGCTAATTCTAGCACATTTTCTTGAATTTCCATCATGTTTATAGGACGATAAAGTGTTGCCTCCCGTGCCTTATTTTGTTTTTCAATCGGAACTACAGTTGAACACTTCCATGTTTCTGGTATTCTCCCTGATCGAAGACCTGTTGTAATAATAATATCTCTCAACGGATTTCCTAGTACAGGTAAAGAATCTTTAAAAACTCGTAACGAAACATTTTCTATATCAGCCGTGGGTTTCACTACTCACAAGACAAAAAAAGCACGACTATAATGACGTCCAGATTTACAGGACTTCCCAGATTTTGCCCGAGGTTATTAGAAATATTAGCTTAGTTAAAATAAAAATGAAAATTTCTCTTTGAACAGTTTTGTTTTCGTGTCAGAAATAGATATTTTATTGTTTATTAAAAAATGAACACCAATTTTTTTGAACCTTATATAGGATTTGAACGCTGCTGATGTGATTTGAAGACAAATTTAAATTTGAAGTAGTTTTCTTTCTCTTTGCTCTTGTATATTTTGGTTTTTTTATTTTTGTTTATATATGACATTTTACCACCTCGTGGCATTCGTGTCTAATATTTTGGAATAATTCCTAGATTTTGTTCAGTTTTTCCCTATTCTTGTTTTTGAAATTTAAAAAACCGCCCAGAGGCCGTCCGGATACGTTCGGTAGAAAGTATGACATGTTTAAGGTTAAGGATCATCGTTCTTTTTAACAACTAATTTGAAGATATCTAGCTCAAATTCGACCTTCATCTAATTCGTTATAAAATAAAGGTTTTTACGATATTTTTACTGATTTTTACTGACAACTTATAAAAACTCTTAAGGTCTTCTAACATGACATGTTTATTTCGCTAAATAAGTGTATAACTATGTTAAACTTGTAATTTTAGTAATTTCTCTGCTCTATTTCACTGTTTTGCTCTCAGAAAAAGCCCAGATATTGTCCGGATCCATCCACAATACCGACAGGAACTTATTTACATATTCGAACCTATTTTATATAATTTAATTTCACATAATTTTAATTAAATGACAAAGCTTTGTAGCTTGTTCCATTGAAACGAATTTGCAAACTTTTTTATTGGAATTGTAAAGTTGAAATCGAAGTCGCTGTTGTGCGTCGATAAAATTTTTTTTTTCACGTTTTCCTAGATTTTTTAATTTGCAATACCTGAACTACATTCGGGTTTACCCGGATATTGCTCAATTTTTTAGATGGGAATTTTGAAATCCAATGCCCGGACTTTGCAAGGTTTTTCTGTAAAAATGCCAGGGAAAACCCTTGCAAAATCCGGACATTGCAATAAGTTTCTAAACATCAATCTAAAAAACTCTTTAGCTTTAAATTGATATTCATGATGTACCTAAATCGATTATCTTCCAAGTGAGACAGAAGCAAAAATATTATAAAATGACATTTCTTTCAAAGGAGTAAAGAGAGGCAAAATCCAAAGCATCCTATGATATTTTTATTGATATATAGTTCCTTTTAAAATATTTTAAGAGTTAAAGAGGCTTTTAGTGCGTTTTGTGAATTTTCAATGGCTTGAAATTTCAAACTGATAGAACATATAAAAAAAATCCCGTTACTGGGTAAATAAGGTAAAATAAAACTTCATTTAGATTCCTCCAGTAAAATTCGACGACAGATTTGAATTTCTGACAAAATTTCACGTAAGATCAATTTTATGCCAGACTTTCAAAACGGCGGCTTTGGATTTTTAAGGGTTTCGGGTCCAAATTTACCCATTCTGCATGGGATGGTTTGTATGGACGACCATCTTCAAAAAGGGCCGTCTCTAAAGTAGATTGCATTTGCCCTAAAATTCCAAGCCAAATATCAGCTCCTTACTCCGTTGTTGGCTTAGCCTTAAGAAGGCTTTTAAGCTGTGCAACTATTGGAAAAAATTGAACAACATTAGGCACGACATCAAATTTGCCTGTGCAACTATAGGGAACAGTCAACCTGTTTTCAATTTTTTTTTTGTTTATTTGTGACAGTTAACCAACGTTTTGGCATTCGTGTCAAAGCCTGTTTTGAATGATATTTTTTTAATTTTTGTCACTTTTTCGGACATTTGAACTTTTGGATCTTGTCGACTAGACCTACATGAATACAATCGACAAAAAAATCGAGCGAATTCGGTTGAAATGACTAAAAAAACTGCATGAAAACCAAATTCATGTGCTTGGCTGTGCAATGATTCGTAAATCACCCTGGATAGAAGAAATAAAATGAAATTGAAATAAAAGCTATTGTATTTTTCTTAAACACTCGACAGAACATTCGACCGAATATTTAGTCGAATATTCGTTTTACCGAATAGTTGAAAAGGTCAACATTCGGTTCTCGGCCGTTCGCCGAATATACATCTCTAGTCTCAAGTCTCAACTCTCATGTCACAGGTCTCAGGTCTCACCCACCCAGCCTCAGTGCTTAGATTCAAAAAATTTTAAGTGTTTTTATTTTTAAAAAGATTAAATTGCGGAAACCATGTAAAACCTTGTAGAAAAGACTGTACGGAAACCTTGATGAATTCTGGTTTTATTTGGTTTAATCTCCTCTAGCTCCATTTGAAAAATATTTCTACAACAGATCATTGCTTACGATTACTTTAATTGACCCAAACCGGAATTACAAAACCCAACATTTTTCCCTCCCTAGAACGGTAGGTTTAAAAAAAACCTTCCAAACAAGATAAACACACATAAACTAAGCAAAACTCATAAAACGTAACCAATATGACTTACTTTGATGGGTTCCCTATTCTAAACCAGCAAATTTGGCCTCCCCGGTGAGCAAGAAAGCACGAAATTTGGCCATTTCTATTCTTGGGCGCTGGCTATGATCGTCCGTCACATTACCATAACTTGCCGAACATCACGCAGTAGATCACTTCATGCATGCGAGCATAAGTGCGAGTTTTGTTCTTCTTTATTTTTATCGTTCTCTTTCTCTTGTTTGTCAATCTTCTTGTCCACTATCGGATGCCATAAGACCATATTCGGCTAACGGAAGGTTCCGCCATCCTCGTCGGGTCATGATTAATTCATGATGCCATCTTTTCCCCTTAAGGCGATTATTTGTTCGCCATTTAACACCGATTTTGGGCGAATTGTCGACGACTGAGGAAGAGAGCGAGATAACAAAATAAAGATAGAAAAAAATGGTCATCGTCGTCGCGCACAATAAACGTTTTGCAGCCTGAAATCATTGCAGAGCCTACTACTTGGTACCTACTCACTATCTAGTCAAGCTAACTGTTCCGAAAACGTAACGCAGAATCAAGATGCATTCGGTGCAAAGTAGGCACAGATTTTTGACAGTTAACATTTTTTCGAGCAGTGCCATCTACACTGCTAGGTTTTAGTGCGTTTAATGTGACAAAAGCCCAACAAATAAAGCCATTCATCGCGGCACTTTATGAAGAAGCCTGCTCATGAAAAGGCAAATTGACTGTCTCAAACAATATGATTTCTCACACCGCAGACATTGTGCCGGCAGCCATTCAGAGAGCGTTGCAGCCAGAAGAAGGTGATGATGGAATTTGTTTTCGTTCTCTGTTTACGTGGCGCTCTGGACACCCCTGCCTTAAGTGTCATCCCGTCGTCATCACTGCGACGATGCTGCGGTAGCTTATTTTGATCGTAACATTTTTGTGGTTTCACACATTACGAATGTAAAGATGGCGCCGCGGAAACAATCGTCGCATTCGAAGCTGACCAACAGTCGCTACACGCACAGTTTGCTTGCTTTATTGTTATGATTTGTTTACTCCTTTGAAACGTAACTGCCTGACGTTAAGGGGCCACCACATTGCCTTTGTTGTTGTGGGAAAATAACCATGTTAACAGGATGATTAGATCCGCTGATGGTTTGATAAAGTGGAAATCTTCTCTTAGAAAAAACAACAACCAATGTTTTTAATTTCAAGATTATTTTGATAAATGAAGTAATATAAAAACTTAGATTTTTTTGAAAACTAAAAGTGTATTTTTCGCCGAAATTAATACCTCACTTCTGTTTTTCCTGTTAGATGCCTCATTTAATCCTCAATGAAAAAAACGATTGATATTTACCTAATCTTTAACCAAATATGTTATTATATTTTGACTGACATTTAACCTATTTTTGCATTTTTTGTCATTTTTGTCATTTCGTTATAATTGTCATTTTTTGTCAATTTTTCCTTTTTGTCATTTTTGCCATTTTTGTCATATTTGTCATTTTTGTCATTTTGCTATTTTTGTTATTTTTGTCATTTTTGTAATTTTTGTAATTTTTTTAATTTTTGTAATTTTTGTAATTTTTGTTATTTTTGTCATTTTTGTCATTCTTGTCATTTTTGTCATTTTCGTCATTTTCGTCATTTTTGTAATGTTTGTCTCTTTTGTCATTTTTGTCATTTCTGTCATTTCTGTCATTTCTGTCATTTTTGTCATTTTTGTCATTTTTGTCATTCTTGTCATTTATGTCATTTATGTCATTTTTGCCATTTTTGTCATTTTTGTCATTTTTGTCATTTTTGTCATTTTTATCATTTTTATCATTTTTATCATTTTAGTCGTTTTTGTTATTTTTGTCATTTTTGTCATTTATGTCATTTATGTCATTTTTGTCATTTTTGTCATTTTTGTCATTTTTGTCATTTTTGTCATTTTTGTCATTTTTGTCATTTTTGTCATTTTTGTCATTTTTGTCATTTTTGTCATTTTTGTCATTTTTGTCATTTTTGTCACTTTTGTCATTTTTGTCATTATTGTCATTTTTGTCATTTTTGTCATTTTTGTCATTTTTGTCATTTTTGTCATTTTTGTCATTTTTGTCATTTTTGTCATTTTTGTCATTTTTGTCATTTTTGTCATTTTTGTCATTTTTGTCATTTTTGTCATTTTTGTCATTTTTGTCATTTTTGTCATTTTTGTCATTTTTGTCATTTTTGTCATTTTTGTCATTTTTGTCATTTTTGTCATTTTTGTCATTTTTGTCATTTTTGTCATTTTTGTCATTTTTGTCATTTTTGTCATTTTTGTCATAATTCTCATTTTTATCATTATTCTCATTTTTGTCATGTTTGTCATATTTGTCGTATTTGTTATTTTTGTCATTTTTGTCATTTTTGTCATTTTTGTCATTTTTGTCATTTTTGTAACATTTGTCATTTTTGTAATTTTTGTCATTTTTGTAATTTTTGTAATTTTTGTAATTTTTGTAATTTTTGTCATTTTTGTAATTTTTGTAATTTTTGTAATTTTTGTAATTTTTGTAATTTTTGTAATTTTTAATTTATGTCATTTTTGTCATTTTTGTCATTTTTGTCATTTTTGTCATTTTTGTCATTTTTGTCATTTTTGTCATTTTTGTCATTTTTGTCATTTTTGTCATTTTTGTCATTTTTGTCATTTTTGTCATTTTTGTCATTTTTGTCATTTTTGTCATTTTTGTCATTTTTGTCATTTTTGTCATTTTTGTCATTTTTGTCATTTTTGTCATTTTTGTCATTTTTGTCATTTTTGTCATTTTTGTCATTTTTGTCATTTTTGTCATTTTTGTCATTTTTGTCATTTTTGTCATTTTTGTCATTTTTGTCATTTTTGTCATTTTTGTCATTTTTGTCATTTTTGTCATTTTTGTCATTTTTGTCATTTTTGTCATTTTTGTCATTTTTGTCATTTTTTTCTTGTTTGTCTTGTTTGTCATTTTTGTCATTTTTGTGATTTTTGTGATTTTCGTCATTTTTGTCATTTTTGTCTTTTTTGTCATTTTTGTCATTTTTGTGATTTTTGTGATTTTTGTGATTTTTGTGATTTTTGTGATTTTTGTCATTTTTGTCATTTTTGTCATTTTTGTCATTTTTGTCATTTTTGTCATTTTTGTCATTTTTGTCATTTTTGTCATTTTTGTCATTTTTGTCATTTTTGTCATTTTTGTCATTTTTGTCATTTTTGTCATTTTTGTCATTTTTGTCATTTTTGTCATTTTTGTGTCATTTTTGTCATTTTTGTCATTTTTGTCATTTTTGTCATTTTTGTCATTTTTGTCATTTTTGTCATTTTGGTCATTTTTGTCATTTTTGTCATTTTTGTCATTTTTGTCATTTTTGTCATTTTTGTCATTTTTGTCATTTTTGTCATTTTTGTCATTTTTGTCATTTTTGTCATTTTTGTTATTTTTGTCATTTTTGTCATTTTTGTCATTTTTGTCATTTTTGTCATTTTTGTCATTTTTGTCATTTTTGTCATTTTTGTCATTTTTGTCATTTTTGTCATTTTTGTCATTTTTGTCATTTTTGTCATTTTTGTCATTTTTGTCATTTTTGTCATTTTTGTCATTTTTGTCATTTTTTTCTTGTTTGTCTTGTTTGTCATTTTTGTCATTTTTGTGATTTTTGTGATTTTCGTCATTTTTGTCATTTTTGTCATTTTTGTCATTTTTGTCATTTTTGTCATTTTTGTGATTTTTGTGATTTTTGTGATTTTTGTCATTTTTGTCATTTTTGTCATTTTTGTCATTTTTGTCATTTTTGTCATTTTTGTCATTTTTGTCATTTTTGTCATTTTTGTCATTTTTGTCATTTTTGTCATTTTTGTCATTTTTGTCATTTTTGTCATTTTTGTCATTTTTGTCATTTTTGTCATTTTTGTCATTTTTGTCATTTTTGTCATTTTTGTCATTTTTGTCATTTTTGTCATTTTTGTCATTTTTGTCATTTTTGTCATTTTTGTCATTTTTGTCATTTTTGTCATTTTTGTCATTTTTGTCATTTTTGTCATTTTTGTCATTTTTGTCATTTTTGTCATTTTTGTCATTTTTGTCATTTTTGTCATTTTTGTCATTTTTGTCATTTTTGTCATTTTTGTCATTTTGGTCATTTTGGTCATTTTTGTCATTTTTGTCATTTTTGTCATTTTTGTCATTTTTGTCATTTTTGTCATTTTTGTCATTTTTGTCATTTTTGTCATTTTTGTCATTTTTGTCATTTTTGTCATTTTTGTAATTTTTGTAATTTTTGTAATTTTTGTAATTTTTGTAATTTTTGTAATTTTTGTAATTTTTGTCATTTTTAATTTTTGTCATTTTTGTCATTTTTGTCATTTTTGTCATTTTTGTCATTTTTGTCATTTTTGTCATTTTTGTCATTTTTGTCATTTTTGTCATTTTTGTCATTTTTGTCATTTTTGTCATTTTTGTCATTTTTGTCATTTTTGTCATTTTTGTCATTTTTGTCATTTTTGTCATTTTTGTCATTTTTGTCATTTTTGTCATTTTTGTCATTTTTGTCATTTTTGTCATTTTTGTCATTTTTGTCATTTTTGTCATTTTTGTCATTTTTGTCATTTTTGTCATTTTTGTCATTTTTGTCATTTTTGTCATTTTTGTCATTTTTGTCATTTTTGTCATTTTTGTCATTTTTGTCATTTTTGTCATTTTTGTCATTTTTGTCATTTTTGTCATTTTTGTCATTTTTGTCATTTTTGTCATTTTTGTCATTTTTGTCATTTTTGTCATTTTTGTCATTTTTGTCATTTTTGTCATTTTTGTCATTTTTGTCATTTTTGTCATTTTTTTTCATTTTTGTCATTTTTGTCATTTTTGTCATTTTTGTCATTTTTGTCATTTTTGTCATTTTTGTCATTTTTGTCATTTTTGTCATTTTTGTCATTTTTGTCATTTTTGTCATTTTTGTCATTTTTGTCATTTTTGTCATTTTTGTCATTTTTGTCATTTTTGTCATTTTTTTCTTGTTTGTCTTGTTTGTCATTTTTGTCATTTTTGTGATTTTTGTGATTTTCGTCATTTTTGTCATTTTTGTCATTTTTGTGATTTTTGTCATTTTTGTCATTTTTGTCATTTTTGTCATTTCTGTCATTTTTGTCATTTTTGTCATTTTTGTCATTTTTGTCATTTTTGTCATTTTTGTCATTTTTGTCATTTTTGTCATTTTTGTCATTTTTGTCATTTTTGTCATTTTTGTCATTTTTGTCATTTTTGTCATTTTTGTCATTTTTGTCATTTTTGTCATTTTTGTCATTTTTGTCATTTTTGTCATTTTTGTCATTTTTGTCATTTTTGTCATTTTTGTCATTTTTGTCATTTTTGTCATTTTTGTCATTTTTGTCATTTTTGTCATTTTTGTCATTTTTGTCATTTTTGTCATTTTTGTCATTTTTGTCATTTTTGTCATTTTTGTCATTTTTGTCATTTTTGTCATTTTTGTCATTTTTGTCATTTTTGTCATTTTTGTCATTTTTGTCATTTTTGTCATTTTTGTCATTTTTGTCATTTTTGTCATTTTTGTCATTTTTGTCATTTTTGTCATTTTTGTCATTTTTGTCATTTTTGTCATTTTTGTCATTTTTGTCATTTTTGTCATTTTTGTCATTTTTGTCATTTTTGTCATTTTTGTCATTTTTGTCATTTTTGTCATTTTTGTCATTTTTGTCATTTTTGTCATTTTTGTCATTTTTGTCATTTTTGTCATTTTTGTCATTTTTGTCATTTTTGTCATTTTTGTCATTTTTGTCATTTTTGTCATTTTTGTCATTTTTGTCATTTTTGTCATTTTTGTCATTTTTGTCATTTTTGTCATTTTTGTCATTTTTGTCATTTTTGTCATTTTTGTCATTTTTGTCATTTTTGTCATTTTTGTCATTTTTGTCATTTTTGTCATTTTTGTCATTTTTGTCATTTTTGTCATTTTTGTCATTTTTGTCATTTTTGTCATTTTTGTCATTTTTGTCATTTTTGTCATTTTTTCCATTTTTGTCATTTTTGTCATTTTTGTCATTTTTGTCATTTTTGTCATTTTTGTCATTTTTGTCATTTTTGTCATTTTTGTCATTTTTGTCATTTTTGTCATTTTTGTCATTTTTGTCATTTTTGTCATTTTTGTCATTTTTGTCATTTTTGTCATTCTTGTCATTCTTGTCATTTTTGTCATTTTTGTCATTTTTGTCATTTTTGTCATTTTTGTCATTTTTGTCATTTTTGTCATTTTTGTCATTTTTGTCATTTTTGTCATTTTTGTCATTTTTGTCATTTTTGTCATTTTTGTCATTTTTGTCATTTTTGTCATTTTTGTCATTTTTGTCATTTTTGTCATTTTTGTCATTTTTGTCATTTTTGTCATTTTTGTCATTTTTGTCATTTTTGTCATTTTTGTCATTTTTGTCATTTTTGTCATTTTTGTCATTTTTGTCATTTTTGTCATTTTTGTCATTTTTGTCATTTTTGTCATTTTTGTCATTTTTGTCATTTTTGTCATTTTTGTCATTTTTGTCATTTTTGTCATTTTTGTCATTTTTGTCATTTTTGTCATTTTTGTCATTTTTGTCATTTTTGTCATTTTTGTCATTTTTGTCATTTTTGTCATTTTTGTCATTTTTGTCATTTTTGTCATTTTTGTCATTTTTGTCATTTTTGTCATTTTTGTCATTTTTGTCATTTTTGTCATTTTTGTCATTTTTGTCATTTTTGTCATTTTTGTCATTTTTGTCATTTTTGTCATTTTTGTCATTTTTGTCATTTTTGTCATTTTTGTCATTTTTGTCATTTTTGTCATTTTTGTCATTTTTGTCATTTTTGTCATTTTTGTCATTTTTGTCATTTTTGTCATTTTTGTCATTTTTGTCATTTTTGTCATTTTTGTCATTTTTGTCATTTTTGTCATTTTTGTCATTTTTGTCATTTTTGTCATTTTTGTCATTTTTTTCTTGTTTGTCATTTTTGTCATTTTTGTGATTTTTGTGATTTTCGTCATTTTTGTCATTTTTGTCATTTTTGTCATTTTTGTCTTTTTTGTCATTTTTGTGATTTTTGTGATTTTTGTGATTTTTGTGATTTTTGTCATTTTTGTCATTTTTGTTATTTTTGTCATTTTTGTCATTTTTGTCATTTTTGTCATTTTTGTCATTTTTGTCATTTTTGTCATTTTTGTCATTTTTGTCATTTTTGTCATTTTTGTCATTTTTGTCATTTTTGTCATTTTTGTCATTTTTGTCATTTTTGTCATTTTTGTCATTTTTGTCATTTTTGTCATTTTTGTCATTTGTGTCATTTTTGTCATTTTTGTCATTTTTGTCATTTTTGTCATTTTTGTCATTTTTGTGATTTTTGTCATTTTTGTCATTTTTGTCATTTTTGTCATTTTTGTCATTTTTGTCATTTTTGTCATTTTTGTCATTTTTGTCATTTTTGTCATTTTTGTCATTTTTGTCATTTTTGTCATTTTTGTCATTTTTGTCATTTTTGTCATTTTTGTCATTTTTGTCATTTTTGTCATTTTTGTCATTTTTGTCATTTTTGTCATTTTTGTCATTTTTGTCATTTTTGTCATTTTTGTCATTTTTGTCATTTTTGTCATTTTTGTCATTTTTGTCATTTTTGTCATTTTTGTCATTTTGGTCTTTTTTGTCATTTTTGTCATTTTTGTCATTTTTGTCATTTTTGTCATTTTTGTTATTTTTGTCATTTTTGTCATTTTTGTCATTTTTGTCATTTTTGTCATTTTTGTCATTTTTGTCATTTTTGTGATTTTTGTGATTTTTGTCATTTTTGTCATTTTTGTCATTTTTGTCATTTTTGTCATTTTTGTGATTTTTGTCATTTTTGTCATTTTTGTCATTTTTGTCATTTTTGTCATTTTTGTCATTTTTGTCATTTTTGTCATTTTTGTCATTTTTGTCATTTTTGTCATTTTTGTCATTTTTGTAATTTTTGTCATTTTTGTCATTTTTGTCATTTTTGTAATTTTTGCAATTTTTGTAATTTTTGTAATTTTTGTCATTTTTGTCATTTTTGTCATGTTTGTAATTTTTTCTTTTTGTCATTTTTGTCATTTTTGTAATTTTTGTCATTTTTGTCATAATTCTCATTTTTATCATTATTCTCATTTTTGTCATGTTTGTCATGTTTGTCATATTTGTCATATTTGTTATTTTTGTCATTTTTGTCACTTTTGTCATTTATGTAATTTTTGTCATTTTTGTAATTTTTGTAATTTTTGTAATTTTTGTCATTTTTGTAATTTTTGTAATTTTTGTCATTTTTGTCATTTTTGTCATTTTTGTCATTTTTGTCATTTTTGTCATTTTTGTCATTTTTGTCAATTTTGTCATTTTTGTCATTTTTGTCATTTTTGTCATTTTTGTCATTTTTGTCATTTTTGTCATTTTTGACTTTTTTGTCATTTTTGTGATTTTTGTGATTTTTGTGATTTTTGTGATTTTTGTGATTTTTGTGATTTTTGTCATTTTTGTCATTTTTGTCATTTTTGTCATTTTTGTCATTTTTGTCATTTTTGTCATTTTTGTCATTTTTGTCATTTTTGTCATTTTTGTCATTTTTGTCATTTTTGTCATTTTTGTCATTTTTGTCATTTTTGTCATTTTTGTAATTTTTGTCATTTTTATCATTATTCTCATTTTTGTCATGTTTGTCATATTTGTCATATTTGTTATTTTTGTCATTTTTGTCATTTTTGTCATTTTTGTAACTTTTGTAACTTTTGTCATTTATGTAATTTTTGTCATTTTTGTAATTTTTGTAATTTTTGTAATTTTTGTCATTTTTGTAATTTTTGTAATTTTTGTAATTTTTGTCATTTTTGTCATTTTTGTCATTTTTGTCATTTTTGTCATTTTTGTCATTTTTGTCATTTTTGTCATTTTTGTCATTTTTGTCATTTTTGTCATTTTTGTCATTTTTGTCATTTTTGTCATTTTTGTCATTTTTGTCATTTTTGTCATTTTTGTCATTTTTGTAAAATTTTTAAATGTTTTGTCATTTCTATAATTTTTGTAATTTTTGTCATTTTTGTCAGTTTCGTGATTTTTGTCATTTTTGTTATTTTTGTCATTTTTGTCATTTTTGCCATTTTTGTCATTTTTGTAATTTTTGTCATTTTTGTCATTTTTGTCATTTTTGTCATTTTTGTCATTTTTGTCATTTTTGTCATTTTTGTCATTTTTGTCATTTTTGTCATTTTTGTCATTTTTGTCATTTTTGTCATTTTTGTCATTTTTGTAATTTTTGTAATTTTTGTCATTTTTGTCATTTTTGTCATTTTTGTCATTTTTGTCATTTTTGTCATTTTTGTCATTTTTGTCATTTTTGTCATTTTTGTCATTTTTGTCATTTTTGTCATTTTTGTCATTTTTGTCATTTTTGTCATTTTTGTCATTTTTGTCATTTTTGTCATTTTTGTCATTTTTGTCATTTTTGTCATTTTTGTCATTTTTGTCATTTTTGTCATTTTTGTCATTTTTGTCATTTTTGTCATTTTGTCATTTTTGTCATTTTTGTCATTTTTGTCATTTTTGTCATTTTTGCCATTTTTGTCATTTTTGTCATTTTTGTCATTTTTGTCATTTTTGTCATTTTTGTCATTTTTGTCATTTTTGTCATTTTTGTCATTTTTGTCATTTTTGTCATTTTTGTCATTTTTGTCATTTTTGTCATTTTTGTCATTTTTGTCATTTTTGTCATTTTTGTCATTTTTGTCATTTTTGTCATTTTTGTCATTTTTGTCATTTTTGTCATTTTTGTCATTTTGGCATTTTTGTCATTTTTGTCATTTTTGTCATTTTTGTCATTTTTGTCATTTTGGCATTTTTGTCATTTTTGTCATTTTTGTCATTTTTGTCATTTTTGTCATTTTTGTCATTTTTGTAATTTTTGTAATTTTTGTCATTTTTGTAATTTTTTTCATTTTTGTCATTTTTGACATTTTTGTCATTTTTTTCATTTCAGTTATTTCTGTAATTTTTGTCACTTTTGTAATTTTTGCCATTTTGGTCATTTTAGTCGTTTTTGTCATTTTTAATTTTTGCCATTTTTGCCAATTTTGCCATTTTAGTCATTTATGTCATTTTGGTCATTTTTGGTTTTTTGTGTTTTTGACATTTTTTTCTCTTTTGGGATTTTCCTGATTTTTTTTTACAATTTTGTTACTTTAATGATCATTGTTTTTTTTTTAAATTTTTTTTGTAGTTTTTGTTATTTTTATAATATTTTTCTCTTTTGTGATTTTTTTGATATTTTTTACAATTTTGTCAGTTTTTTCATTTTTATCTCTTTTGCTATTTTTGTAGTTTTTGATATATTCACCATTTTTGTGATTTTTCAAAACTCGTTTTCACCTATTTTTTTAAGTACTTGCTCATTTTGCATATTTTTGCTATTATTATTTCATTCTCATCATTCTTATAATATTTTTACGATTTTCTTATTTTTGACATTTTTGACAAAATTAGATTGAACTAAACTGTAACAATAAAATTCCTCAAGTATGTCTTCATAACTACACCCAACCAAAACAGCACTAACAAAAAAACACACCAATCACAATCAATTATCGCATCCAACTCTCGCTTTCGTCTGGGAATAATGATAGTCTTGTTATTATGGAATGTTTGCTTCCATCTGCATTTCTAATCGATTCGCGCCAAAACATAGAAATCCGTAGCCATCGATAATTGACCCAAAAAGGCTAACCATTATTGCACCGCGAAAGGCGATCAACGTTGAAAAATGACCGATAAAGGTAACTGCCAAAAAAATTAAGAGAAAAAAAAAGAAACAGCTCCAGTTTTGATAAAGTCATCCACATCGATCGTTTCACAGCCGATAAATTGACCGTCTATGATTCCGTAACGATTTTAGGAGACGAAACTAAGGTTGATTTTTTCCTTGTAGATGAAGATATAACCGAGTAAATTCTGAAGTATTTTTTCGTATTTTAATTTATGGACGACATCTCAGGGAAAGAAACCATCAAGATGCTGAGCGAATTTTCGCAAACCAATAAAACTTACCTTTTTCTTCAGTGTCTCCCCCTGAAATTTTCAAACGCAGAGGAAAATACAAAAAAACCTCCATGGGAAGATTTCGCATTTCTTCCGATTGCACCCGCTTCGAGAAGACTTTATCGGGAAGTAGATGAAATATAGCCCCCTCTCATCAGTAGATAATTGGACGCCAAACCAGAGAAAAACCGATCGGAGATCGAAAGTGTTTGAAAATGCTAGCGCATGGGTTGGACTTACCTGTGAAGAAAGAGAAGAGAAAAAACGAAAATTTAGTGCTTCGGAATGGTAATTAATTAGAACTCGATATAACGATATTAATGGAGCTCATCAACGAAGACCACCCAGTCTCTTGGAGGCCCTACGGAAGGGCTTGAGGAAAAAGGCCACTTTTCCCACCCACGAAAACGGAAACAATCGAGGAAATTTCTTGCCTTCTTTCTCCAGTAAAATATCCAACCGAGATGGACAGTCGAGGAAATTGTTCGTGACTGATAAAGTGCTCGGGTTTATGGCTTTATTTAGATAAAGTTTAAAGATTTATGAAAAATGAATACATTTTTTTTAAATAATGGTTTCAAAACGTTTGTAAATTATAGCTCATAAATAAAAAAAATTGCGTGTAATCAACCTATAGATAGTAGATTATTAGATGATCTGCAGAGTGTCAAATCCAGGGATTTCCCGACCCGGAAACCCGGGAATCAAATATTTCTGGAATTCCCGGATCCCGGGAAACAATTAAAAATGCCAGGTATTCTGGAACTTTATAAATTAAGGCTGCCAGATTGCCCGGTTTATCCGGGTTTGCCCGGATATTTAATACAAAATTTGGGAACAGTCCGGCCAAGCCTTATTACTCGGATTTCATCGAACAAAACCCGGATTTATTCACTTTTTTGGTAAATCATAAAATTGTGTTGTAAAAATTTTTCATTTATGCCTGAGATTTTTTGGGTAAAATTTATAATGATAATCATGAAAGGTTTTTGGAAGCCTAAAATACGATTTATAATCTGTCAATGAGTTTTAATAAGAAAAAAATCAGTTTTTTTCCTCGATTTTTGTTGGGTAGTTTCTAGGTTTTGACAAAATTTGCCCGGATTCAATTTTGCAACACTCTACTTTTAGAACTTCTGTTTAACAAACTGTTGACAGTTGAAAATCATCTGCAATGAAATGACAGTTTTTTTTAAACAAATGGATATCTATCTGCATATTGAAGTGTAGCAAACCAACTTCTAGAAAAATCAAATTTTGCAACAAGGAGCAGTTAATTTTGTCAGTTAAAGTTCGGATACATTAATACAGGGGTTTTCAGATCGTGCTCCGCGAAGCTTTTGGATGTGCTCCGCGACGTACGCAACAAAATTCATAAACCAACTTTGAAAAACTCTTAAAAAATTTTCATCGTTTCATTTTTATCAAAACATGAGAAAAAAAATTCCCAGGGCATATATAGTACGAACGAATAAATTTTGTTTACTTTGTTTTTACAGACGGCTGAATCCCTGCAGGGATATTGGCAAAGAATGGTGGGTTATCAAAATGCACTGCTTTGATCGAACAGCGTTGTGTTGCAGGACTTAGTGTACAAAACACTCAATGAAACGAAAAGGCTATTCTTGCGCCGTACTTGGCGAGCTACCGTTTGGAAAAGCTGGAGAAGCGCATACTATTGCTGAAAACTTAATCAAACCTTGTCATCATGGTTGTGTATCATGGTTGATAATAAAACAGTGGAATTGATAAATTCGGTTCCCACGTCTGACAACACGGTTTCACGGCAAATTTGTGACATGGCTGAAGATGTTGAAAGCGATTGAGAACTTCAAAATTCGACATGCAGCTTGACGAATGTGATGTAGCAGGACTAGCAATTCTGATGATATTTGTTCGCTATCAAGGTTCTGAATGTTTCGAAGAAGATTTGTTCCTTTGCAAACCGTAGTCAACTTCCACGTCGGGGGCTGAAATTTTCAGCTATTTCAGAGCTATTTCACCTTTTATGTTCTTGATTTTATTTAATTTTTCGATTTGATTTGTAGGTTTTGTGCAATGATATAGTATGCAATATTGTTGCATACATGATTTCGTGCAATGTATCGCAATTTATTTGTTTTTCTCATTATTTTTTATTGTACGTACCCCCCTCCCCCCTCCTCTCCCACCCTCGCGATGTACCAACTGACAACGAAATTTCGGCTTAATTGATGATTATGTTACGGACAACAATATGCAATGGGGAAATTGCATTGATGTATGTAAGGACAGTGCGAAAGCTATAGTTGGAAATACTGCTGGAGTCGTTGCCAAGATCAAAGAAAATACCAAAAGCTGCGGTAGTAGTCATTACATCCTTCATCAACATACACTCGCTATGAAGAAACTATCATCATCTTTGAAGGAAGTCTTGGACGAAAGCATAAAAATAATCAACTTTATTAAGGATCGACCGAAAAATTCAGGGTTATTCAAGGCGTCGTGCGAAAAGATGGTTAGCCAACATTCCACGCTACTACTTCATACCGAAGATCGCTGGTTATCACGTAGAAAAACGTTGTCTCGCCTGTTTGAATTAAGAATGACTACAGTCTTTCAATGCAAGGTAAACGAATAACAATCTTCGATTAAAACGGCAAAATCATGACTATCAAGAGAAAAATCAAATTTTGGGCGGTTCTGGACAGCTTTCAGAATTTAAGAAGTATTCAATCAGAAATAACTTTGAAGTTATCATCCAAAAATTTCCAAGAATTATAACAATCACAACACTTTTTGTTGATAAACTTATTTTTGTATTCCTTGGTGTAAACTTAAAATAACAGGCCCACGTGTCTAATGAAGTGATTTACAATTACAATTACAATGTTTTGCCGCAGGATTTGTTGAACAGCTTCCAGCAAAATTCCCCGAAGAATATCATAAAATAATAAAACGATCGAAGACTTTAAATGCGTGGAATAGCCTATTTTTACGTCATAAAGGGTGATACTGTCAAAATTTGGTCAATATCAACTTGACGTATTTCTTTCAATTTTGCATTTAAAAAACCTGAACACCCCTCATTTTGAAGGTGTGTGTGTGTGTAGAATGTTGCTCCTATTTTGATTTTGGAATTCACTCTTCAGTTGTCAAAATGCCGTCCAAGGAAGAAGAGCAGCGTATCAAAATTTTGCTCGCGCATCGCGAAAATCCGAGCTACTCGCACGCAAAGCTGGCAATATCGCTAAAAGTTGCCAAATCAACCGTTACAAATGTAATTAAAGTGATTGGGGAACGTTTGTCGACAGCCAGGAAGTCTGGATCGGGGGGAAATCGAAAACCGGAAGCCGCTTAGTCGACAAAGAGAGTTGTCGGTAGTTTCAAGCGAAACCCTAACCTCTCTCTACGTAATGCCGCAAATAAGCTGGAGTATCGTCTACAACCGTGCATCGAGCCAAAAAACGAGCCGGACTATCGACTTACAAGAAGGTAGTGACTCCAAATCGCAATGATAAACAAAATACGACGGTCAAAGCGCGATCCTGGAGGCTGTACACGACGATGCTGACGAAGTTTGACTGCGTGGTAATGGACGACGAAACCTACGTCAAAGCCGACTACAAGCAGCTTCCGAGACAGGAGTTTTATACGGCAAAAGGAAGGGGAAAGGTATCAGATATTTTCAAGCACATGACACTGTCAAAGTATCAGGGAATAGTCGAGATAGCCATGACTTGCTGTCATGGCTACGGGGTAACAAACTAGAAAATTTTCATTAGTCGTATCCTGACCACGAAAGAAACAAGTCCTAATAAATACCTTTAGACAGTTATTCTCTTGTTTCACTTAATCGAAGAATACAACATTCTTTTGGCGACGAGGAATTTCAAGAACCTCCGAAAGCAACCCAACTCCTATTCCTGAAACCTTCAAGCATCAACGATTCAAGATGACCGACAAGGCTTTTCGAGACGCGATTATCCAGCTCACCGATCTCAAACCAGCAGCGGCAGATTGCAGATCTCCAACGGACGAACGCAAATTCGGCTGGCAGTGAGCAAATCATCAAGTCCATCGCAACTGGTATCGACGAGTTCCAGTCCGATCCTGACGGCGGAATATTTTTTGAATCCTGGTACGCGCGCTTCGAATACGTTTTCAAGGAAGACGGCAAGCAGTTGGACGACAACGCAAAGGTCAGGTTGCTTCTCCGTAAGATTGGCACGCAGTTCCACGAACGCTACGTGAACAGCATTCTGCCAAAGCACCCCCGAGAATTCCGTTTCGAAGAAACCGTCAAGAAATTGAAAAAACTTTTCGGAAGGCAAACATCGCTCTTCAACGCCCGCTATCAGTGTCTTCAGTACGTGAAGAACGATGCTGATGATTTTTCCACCTACGCGGCCTCCATCAACAAACACTGTGAAGCGTTCCAGTTGACGAAGCTCTCCAACGATCAATTTAAGGCGCTCCGTTTCGTCTGTGGTCTCCAGTCACCTCGCGATGCAGACATCCGGACACTATTGATTGGCAAGCTTGAAGCAGAAGAGTCCGCACCCGCTGGTGATGGAACCACTTTGACGCTGGAAAACCTAGTGGAGGAGTGCAATCGGATCATCAACGTCAAACAAGACACAAAAATGATCGAGAAGGGATGAAACGACAAGTACGTCAACAGCATCACCCATCATTCGAAGCCTGCTAGCAAAAAGGTCCCGAAAACACCCTGTTGGCTGTGTGGAGACCAACACTACGTCAAGGATTGCCCTTATCAACAACGTTATTGCAGCAAGTGCAAAGAGAAGGGTCACAAAGATGGTTATTGTTCCTCTGCTGAGCAGAAACCTTTCAAACTGGTCGACCAACCAAAGCCAAAGGACACCGTCAAATCCAATGGCCCTTTGGTTAATCGATTGGACCACTACACTAAACGGAAATACATCAAAGTGGATCTCAACAACTTCCCAGTCCAGTTACAACTAGACTGTGCGTCGGACATTACAATCATCTCCGAACAGGTCTGGGAAACAATTGGTCAACCAGTAATTCAAGAGCCGGAAGTTATAGCTGTCAGCGCATCAGGAAACGAGATTGGTATCATCGGTCAATTTCTTGCAAATATCACCGTCCATGGTACCACCAAGCAAGGCCGAGTTTTCATTTCAACGAACCCGGATCTCAACGTCTTCGGCATCGAGACGATTGATCAGTTCAATCTCTTGTCGATCCCATTCAACACACTCATCCAGTCCGTGCAGCAGAAATCCAATAATCGACGTTGTAGTTTCTGCGCCGCAAAATCTCCGAGGAAAACCAATCTGGAGTCATGGTCGATTCCAACGAAGCCATGGGTGCGCATCCATGTCAACTACTCTGGTCCTGTGGATGGCTACTACTACTTAGCTATCGTTGACGCCTATTCCGAATGGCCCGAAGTTTTCCGTACCCGCAGTACGACAACCACCGCAACACTGAATATCCTTCAAGAAACCTTCGCAAGGTATGGATATCCACGTACCCTGGTAACAGGCAACAGTTTCCAGTTTGTGAGCTCAACGTTCAAGCAGTTCTGCGAATCAAACGGAGTCAGCCACATGATCACGGCTCCGCATCACTCGCAGTCAAACGGACAAGCCGATAGGTTCGTAGACGCACTTAATCTTAAGGATCTTAAGAAGCTCGTCAAGGGGGAAAGCAGGGCAACTTTCCAGCATCTTCAAATTCTGTTGTCCACGTACCGTTCAACACCGAATCAAAACGCCCCCGAAGGAAAGACACCTGCCGAACTTTTCCTGAAAAGACCGATTCGAACAACTCAGAATCCTGCCAAGCCGAGGTCCAAGACCAATTGAAGTGAGCACAAAGCAACGCCATGATGATAGTTTCAACCAGCCTCCTGTCACCAGTCCATTCCCAGTCTCCTGACCGTTTACTGACGCACTACGCACAGTTGACTGATGCACTACGATTTTTCTTAAAGGGAAAGATATCAGGGAATAGTCGAGATAGCCATGATTTGCTGTCATGGCTATGCGGTAAAAAACTAGAAAATTTTCATTAGTCGTATTCTGACCACAAAAGAAACAAGTCCTAATAAATACCTTTAGACAGTTATTCTCTTGTTTCACTTAATCGAAGAATACAACACAAAGTTCGCGAAGAAATATCTGGTTTGGCAAGCCATCTGTACCTGTTGCTTGCAAAGCAGCATTTTCATAGCTTCCGGGACTGTCAAACAAGAAATTTACGTGAAAGAGTGTTTGAAAAAACGTCTGCTGCCTTTCCTGAAGAAACACGGTTGTTCCGTACTCTTTTGGCCGGATTTGGCATCTTGCCATTACGGTAAAAAGGCCATGGAGTGGTACGCCGACAACAACGTGCAGGTGGTTCCCAAGGACAAGAACCCTCCCAACACGCCAGAGCTTCGCCCAATTGAGAAATACTGGGTTATTGTCAAGCGGAACCTAAAGAAGACCAAAAAACTGCTAAGGACGAGCAGCTGTTCAAGGCAAACTGGCTTTCTGCGGCGAAGAAGATGGACAAGGTCTGATGGCAGGGGTTAAGCGTGAGGTCCGACAATTCGGATTTGGAAAAGCGGAAGCCTAACTGAATATTTTCCTGAATTTTATACTAATTAAACTTGAAAAAGAAATTTTTTTAAATGAACGATTTCACCGATTTACACGCGTTTTCCCTTGACCAAATTTTGACCGTATCACCCTTTAGGCAACTTGTATATTCTATAAGCCATATTGAGTCCACTTATCATATTTTTGTGAAACATCGCAGCGCAATTATAGTTTCCTAACTAGAATTGGTGTGAAATAATCATTCTTGCGAATATAATTTTATTGCAAAATACTACGTTCACTTTTAAGTATGTGCTAAGTAAATTTAAGTAAGAGAAAATGCATGAGTTTTTAGCAATTGATAAGTGATTTAGATCCTTTTATCCGAAGCAGGGCTCGGCATCGTCGAAAGGAAAGAATGAAATTGAAATTTCCCTTTATTTGTCTCACTCCAACAAATTTCAATTTCGAGCAGTTCACTTTCATTACTCGAATGAAAGTGAATCCTCTCATATTCACTGCTCGGGTGAAAGAAAGAAATTCAAAAGTCAGCAGAAGAGAATTTCAATGATGCTTGAAACTGCCCGCAATCAGTGTCATCAATTTCGACGTCAAACGAGACTTTCAATGCAGCAAAACAGGCAGCAAATAGCATACACACACACACACCAGTCGCGTGGCAACAGATTTTTTGATGTGCCCCGTGCAATTGTTGGTATTTTTTGATGCGTCTATGCGTTGATGAAAATCCCGAAAAAAGAAAAAAGAAGAAAAGATTTTAGGTGAAGAGTGTTAAATTAACAGATTTGAAAAGAGTGTTAAATTAACAGAAATGAAAAGATTCCTAAATGTTGTTTTTGTCAGGGCTTTCAGGGAGCGTTTCATGAATTCATGAGAGATTCCAAAAGATTTTTTTTAATTGGGTGCGCCTGAAGAATGTAACAAGCCTCCACACTTCCAAAGTGTCATATTGACAGTCTTTGAAGGATTAATTATTTAGTCAGCAGTTCGGCTTTTTTATTCAAGCCTGATTTATCCTGATCCAGGTTCCCTGAATTTTGTAGAAAATGTTGGCAACCCTGCATCTAAAGTCAAAATTCAATTTGAAACATCATTCCACTTACACACCCACAAATTGTGGGGTGTTCAGGTTTTTTATATGAATGATTAGAAAAATATGACGAATTTAAGTTGACCACTTTTTAATCCGAACTCCCCTAATCAATAACCCAAATGATTATGAATCGATAAGAGTTTATTTTTTGTTTGATTTTGCAGATAAAGTAAATAAATCCGGGAAAAAATTCGGACTAATTATAATGAGATCTGGACATCCGGGCCGAACCGAACTTTTATCAAATTTTATATTAAATATCCGAGCAATCCGGAAATTTCATCTAATTCTACGACTCAAACCTAGGTCCAGAATTCTGGTCACCAGATTCTGGATTCATATCCATAACTAACCTACAATCTTGATTTAAATCCAATTCAGAATGCAAATCTATTTTCTCCAAAATGTTCAATATTGTAATGGGTACGTTGTCAAGATAAATAAGTACAACCATCACATCACATCTAAAATCGAACATCAAACTTCCAACAATCTCACAGGGAGCTCGCAATCCATATAACTGGTGCAATTGTGACATTCCTGGTTACATTTAGGATTGTAAAACTGAAACAGGATCCCGAATCAGGTGAACAACTATCTGCCTACCATCTTGAGTGGCTTAACGAGATGACATCAAACGTATCATCTTCACTAGCATCCAGCATCGTCGTCGTCATCATCGAAGAAAGGTAGATGATTACCTAAGCCATAAGCAAGCCAATTGAATACTTATGATGGTGGAGAAAGGCAACAACATCATTGCTGAATGAGCAACATAACACTGACATCATTGACCAAAAAAATGCAGTTGTGTCCAGTCCATCTCTTTCTTTCCGGGAGAAACAGGTTCGTCGCTTTGCCATCGGGATGGCGCATCGAACTCTCTTCGGATTTTTAATGCGTACTGCATGCATATCCATAACTTTTTTTCTGAGTTTGTGGTACATCGTCTTCAAGCGGGAACGGACAGAATTGGGTCAATTTCCTCTGGTGCCGTAAGACCCATCAGGAGGATAGGAGCCAGTGAAATAGGTCAAGGAAACACGTGGGCCCACATACATAACCTCAATTTGAGGTGCGTAAAAAGCTCGTTTCGAAGAATTAACTGATGGGTACCAGTTACTGTAACGAGCTGCGATTTTCAGTAATTTTCCCGATACTTTTAACTTTTATAACAATTTTTTTAATATTTCAGTTTAAAGATTGAAAAGTAAGCAGTTTTTCATAGATCTAGTTTGCATTGGTGCAACGAAAATAAAAAAAAATCAAAATCAAGCAGTAGGCGACGCAATGGGGGTAACAATCGATCAGACTGAAAACCGAAGTCTACCGCGAGTGGGTCGGTCGATTACGCGCTACTTTCAACCACAAACTTCTTTTCCACCCCCGCGTGCGCACTTAGCATTACCTCATTGTCTCAAGTCGAAGAAAGAGGTCTGTCTACAAATCCGAGAGAGCCAAATCTAAAATGTACCATATTGAAAATGTTTTACGATGGCTTCAATTTTTCGCTTGTTTTCTTCTCATCAAAGCCAGTAGTAGGCAATAACAACAGAAACATTATTCCGAGTGTTCGGTTCGAGTGGTTGTTGTTTTTCGTTGATTTTTTTTGCATAACAACTAAAAGCAGAGTGCAGCAAGCAGCACTCTACGACTCTACGAGAAAATGTGCCGCCACAAAATAAAGCTCTCGATGATGGAAAAATAATCTGCGCCGATCGATGATGCGTGTACGTATCTGACTACAAGAAAAAAGTAGAGTGAGTGCGTTCAATTAGATTTGTGTTCGTTGTTCGTCATGCGTCTAAATGCATTTTTAAGTGATGTAATCGATGATGATGCATCTGGGAGTTGCAAAAGAAAATAATATGTATGTATCTATTAGCATCTACTTTGATGGATGCGCGCCTATCAGTCGATCACAATTCTGTTTGAATGCACTTTGTGTGCCCGTTTTCCAAAAGCTTTTTATATAAGCCAGTTCTGAAATGCGTACAGATGTTTCGATTCTGATTGCAGAATTTACAATCAACAGCATCAGACGCACGGAGTGGCAAACTAAATTAAACATTAACTAGTAATAAGACACAACGTTCAAGTATGACAAGACATCACTTCTGCATAATCAAAGACGGTTTTGACGGTCGCCATGGTGGGGGTGATTCTTCTTCTAGACAATATTCATGTTATGCTAAGCTTTCAAGGATTTTTTCTGAGCGTATCCGGGAAAATCTGAGCATTTTTACACAAAAACCTGGTAGAATCCGGTCATTGGATTAAAATTATCAATTAAAAAACCGGGCAGCATTTGGGCAAATCTGACCAAAGTCCAGGATTTTCTCATAAAAAATAGCGAGAAAAGTGAAAAATGAACACATGAAAAATTATATTTTTTAAAAATTCTTTTGCGGCTTTATCGGTAAGGGTTAAAGAGTTGAAATGAAAGACGAATAACATCCAGGGTGGCCACAACTTTTTTATTTTGAAATTCCCGGTTTATTCCCGGTTTTCCCGAACAAAAAATTAAGATTTTCCAGACTTTGATTGTCCATTTTCGCCGGCATATAGCAAAATTTTCAACTTATTTCATTGATTTGGTTGTTTCATAACACTTAATTCATTGAACACTTAGACGAACACGATTCCGATTTAAGAAATTAATCACATAGAAAAACATACTACACAAAATCGTTATGGGGTTTTAAATCATGTCTACAAAAAATTTATAAATGGTGTGTTAAACAGGACTTTTCAGTCAATCGTTCGTCATGTGACATTCTATAATTTTTTAAGTGTTACAGATATAAATTGTGTTACTACAGCTCACAGTCTCTTGAATTTTAAATTGTTTTGAGGGCGTTCGATCATGTACATAACTCCCAACATAACTTGTTACAGAAAATTCAGTAAAAATGTTGTTTTCAGACGATTTACAGCCAGTAATAAATGCATCTCCGAGTGTGTTATAAATTGCTGCTAAACATTTATCATCCTGATTCACAGAGGATTGTTTATAATTGCCCTTGCTTTTCAAAACCTGGAGTATTTTTGAACACTTGTTTTTAGGGATTATTTGATTATATATACTTATTTTTGATGTTTAAAATACCAATAACTGTCAAGACCTTGAAAATAAACCGTTATGCAAGGTTTATCAGTTTCTAAAATCTGTGAATATAAGATTGTAGAACAAGATTCCTTTTCCTTTATGAATACAAAAAATCCCTATGACTAATAAAGAGTAGATTTTTAAAGACCACAAATAGTATCTAAACGTAATGTTTAGATTCCTCTAGAAATATTGCCATCACTAAAAAGTTTTTACGTAACAAGAATCTTAACAGTGCTTAATACTACCCCATATTAACCTGGGTAATTATGAACAGATATAAGAACAAAAAAGAGTAATCTTTGTTCATGATAACTCTAGTTGACCCTATCATTTTACGAAGAACTTGTCTTCTGTTTTAGCTTAGTTTTAAAAATATGTTCTTTAGAATTCAGTACAGATTTTTAATATATTGAAAAAGTCAATTATCAATATTTGCAAAAAAAAAACTCGTATTAAATTTTTCAATCGTTATTATAACTGTGTTTTATGCAATTCAGTGCTAAAAAATTAACTTTTAGACACTGAGAAAATTATCGAAAAGCGATAATTTTCAATACAAACTGTTTTTCACCTTCAAAAGTACAGTGCACGATCTACTTCATCGCAAATTTTCAGTCATTTGGTATAGTCATTGACATGTGGTAATTTACAAGATGCACTTCTTGTAGGCCAATTAATGGGTTTTAAAAGGATTTTTCATTAAATTGTGTATTTATGCCACTCGTTGCAAAACTCGATTTTTTCAGCCTTCGACGAAATTATCCAACTCGGCAAACCCCGTTGGATAGTTTTACGACTCGTTCTAAAGAAATAAACTTTTTGCAACTTGTTGCAATAAATAACTAATTAGAAACCATTCACCAAACATTGTTTTTGCATCTTGAATTCTGACTTCAAAAGTTTGAGAAAAATATGGACAACAACTTATAGAGTCTTATTATTAAACTAATTGAGGATTTTTGAACAGCATATCAAAGTGTGAGATATAGACAAAATTTGAAACATTTATTCAATTCAGATTCACCCATAGTTTTTTTAAATTTTAATACTAAAGAATTTCAGTTTCGAAATGAATATTTAAAAAAATCGCAAAAGGAATTAAAAATTATGAATTCTAAATTTATTATAATAAAATCAAAAGTATCGTTAGTCGATTAAAATAAGAAACATTTATTTTTGACTTTCAAAGCGTAGTAGAATTGTAATTTAAAATTTTGCAGTTTAAATTTTGTTTTTTTTTAACGAGCACACACACA
This sequence comes from Uranotaenia lowii, assembly GCF_029784155.1. NCBI lineage: Eukaryota > Metazoa > Arthropoda > Insecta > Diptera > Culicidae > Uranotaenia > Uranotaenia lowii. Next base: position 30,075,512 of record NC_073693.1, read on the forward strand.
TAGGATCTCAGTGAAACTTCATGTTTCTTTGAAGAGATCTTCTTTCCTTAACTCTAAGCGTACATCTTCCGAAGTAATGATGGCTAGCATCTTACAAATGCTAAAACCACCAACCCACCGAAAGTGTACTATGTATGCCATGACCGGGATTCGATCTCATGAACCTTGGCGTAGAAGACTTGAGCTTTAACCACTACGCCAAAGCCGCTGGCTGATTGATTGATACTCGAAATAAACTACCTATAATACTTGATTTTGAGTTCAAGATAACATTTTGATACATTGAAATTGCAAATTTTGAAAGAATTTTAAAAAGAAACAATGTAATTTTCATTAGTAGCCATACTAGGTTTTAATAAAACATTGTAAATCCTCTACTACATACGACCTCATATTTGGTTTTGAACTTTTTTATTTAAATATTTTTAGTATCATTCAGTACTGAAATACATTGCAAATTATACTTTCAACTTAAAAAAAACTGATTTCGTGCATTATTTCAACAATTAAAATTAAAGTGGATGTGATTTGAGTAAAAAAAGTAACAGTTAATTGTTCAACATTTAAAAATTATGTTCCGTTCAATACTATTATTAAACGGGACATAATTTTACCCTGTTGAACAATTAACTATTAATTTTTTCACTCAATTCAAATCTACAATAATTTTAATTGTTGGAATAATGTACAGAATCAGTTTTTTTTTACAATTATAAATATAGTCTACAACGTTTTTGAGTATTGAATGATGCTTAAAATATTTAAATAAAAGTTCAAAACCAAGTATGTTAGTTATAACGTATTTTGTGATATTTGCATTGTGCCGTCCTGAAATCGAATCATTTGCAGATTCTGTCAAATCTAGTTCTGGTGATATTAAGTTTTGAAATTTAAAAATTAATAAATTTTGAATAATATAAATCATCGATAACTAATAAACCGACAACCCTATATAAAAAAAACAATAAGAGATTTCGGATCTATTTATCATTCTCCATTTGATAGAGGATTAAGACATTACCTAGCTATTCTAGATTCAAAGAAACAATGCTGGAAAAGTTTAAAAAAGCAATAGAAAAAATGTAGCCATTGTGACATCATTGAAGAACATTTATGAGCTTTCGATATCAAAGACTTAAATTCTTTAAGTCCAATAACCTTAAATTCTCATATTTCAACAGACTGTGAAAAATAAACTTAAATTCTAAAATGTTGCTAAAAAATTTATTAAGTTAACCTTTTATTCTCGAAAACTAGAGCTAGCAGAAAAAAAAACGATTCTGCATATTTGGATATGTCCCCTCAAATTATTCAAATTAGCTTTCAACCCCCCGGGCAAACGGAAGAATGTAAATTTGGTTGACTTGTGCTATCAAAAAGAAATACACTAAAAATAATCAATACTATTGCAATATTTAATATTGTTATTTTGACATGGTTCTTTTTTAGAAGTTAAATTCAAGGATTGATTTCTTAAATGCTTTACTCAAAACAAAATATGTATATTTTGAGGAATTTAATATGCAATGTTGAATCACTTTAAAATTTTTGAAGAATTTACATGAATTAGTTAGTTTTTTTAAATTTAGAAGTAGTTGAAGAGAAATCAGAGAGTATTTAAAAAATTTCCAAACTTATGATGATCTTTTCACACATTTTTGAACTGTTTAATTCTGACTTGGAAATTAAGTTTTGAGTTTTGGGTTGAATCTCTGATCTTAGAATCAAAACTGAATTTCGGTTTCCTTTTGTTAGTTTTCCCGGTTTGTGGTCTAAATTCCCGGTTTTCCCGGTTCCATTTTCAATTCCCGGTTTTTTCCCGGTTTTCCCGGTTTTCCCGGTTCTGTGGCCACCCTGAACATCAGTATTTTTTTTAAGATCTAAACTTTTTACTCTGTTTTTAAAGCTTCATTGATTCTTTATTAAGCCAAAAAAAATTACTGGTGTAGAATCCTCATCATTTCCTCCTTTCAATGCGGCTCACGAAGTACTGTAGAAACGTTTCTAGTAGGTCTAAATAACATCACATTTTGCTTAATTTGTCTGATAAGTTTTCAAATTATATTGATAAAATATAAATATCCTTCTTTCCGACTCCGCGCTGAAAAAGAAGGACCTCGAATTATCCGTGCACAAACAATTTCTCTTATAATATTTGGTCTGCTTTGCTTGATAAGTACTCGTACCATGCTAGAAAACTTGTAAGGAAACCCCACTACTTGAAGGACAGATGTCCCATTTTATCGCTACCAACAACTTTCGTATCAAATTTGGTTCCATTGCACAATGGGGAAAAAGTGTATAAACCGTGAAGAAATTCAATATCTTTCTTCCTACATGGACCAAATCTATGAAAATATACTTTGCTTTAGTACACATGTCCGGACAATCGATTGAACATAGTTTCAGATGCCGCACACAGGGGAAAACGATGTAAAAAGGTGATTGTTTACGCCAAAACGGAGCGCTTTAGACCCATAGTGTTTTCGGGACATTTTATTTACATACATTTAAAGCACTTTAAAATGAGCTTTTGAAAAAAAAATGATTCAATTACCTAGCAGTGAGATAGAAAAATTATTTTTTGTAATTTTAATTTTAGAGAAATTATGTTTTTGGCAAGTTTTTAGATTGTAAAAAATGTTGCAATTTTGTTGAAAACGTTAACTTCGTAGGATCTAACTCAAAAAAGTAAGAATTGAACCCTTCTTACTTAAATATTTTTTATTCAAAATTTTCAGTTTTTAACTATATCTTTTCAGGCCGAGCTTATTCAAGCAAAGTATGTTTAAAAGAGTTTTGAGTCACCCAAAATCGAACAGTTTTGTCGTTCACACTTTTTAAAAATATTTAGACTGAAACAAGTTAGATTGGAAAAACTAAGAAAAAATAGCTGTTATCAAACACCTGTATCTTTCTAGTTCGGATGAGTTCGGTTCATTTTTTGGTTGCATCAGAATCAAGCAGGTTACACCGTTATAAAACATGAAGTTTACAACGTTAAGTTGTTTATTTTGTAGCCTTATAAATGATTTAAGTTACTTTCAAACATACTTTGATTGAATAAGCTCGGCCTGAAAAGATATAGTTAAAAACTGAAAATTTTGAATAAAAAATATTTATTTTATTTTGAACCCTTCTTACTTTTTTGGGTTAGCTTCTACTAAGTTGACGTCTTGGACAAAATTGCTAAACTTTTTACAATCTAAAAACTTGCCAAAAACATAATTTCTCTAAAATGAAAATTACAAAAAATAATTTTTCTATCTCACTGCTAGGTATTTGAATCTTTTTTTTCAAAGTGCTTTAAATGTAGGTAAAATGTCCCAAAGACACTATGGGTCTAAAACGCTCCGTTTTGGCGTAAACAATTTTGATCATCTTTTTACATCGTTTTCCCGCGCCGCACGAGCTTACGAACTGAGATAGAGTGCCTTTTTAACCCTCAATTCCCTATATTTTTAAAACAAACCAGAAAAAACGGATTTGGACTAAAAAATGAGCCATTACTCCATTTTATGATGCGTGCGGTGGCTCAAACAGCTTTTATTCGATTCCTTGGAAAAAAAACACACAAGATAGGTCTCATTTGGTTCAAAAATTTGAATTCTAAACCTTTTTTTCTGAATTAATTGAAAAATGTAGGGAAATTGAGGGTTGAATAATCATAGCTCAATTTTAAAATGCGTGCATTGGCTCAAACAGCTTATTTTCGATTTCTCAGAGAAAATCACACAAAATCACTCATTTGGTTCAAAATTTTTAAGTCCGAACTTACCTTTTTCATAATTAATTGAAAAATAATCAGCCATAACTCGATTTTCCGAAAGATATTGTATTTTTTCGCGATTAATACACTGTTTTCCCCACCATGCATTAACAGAAGGGTCTGTAATAAACATAAAAACATATTTCGTACCCAAATACCTTCCCATGATAACTTTTCCAGTTATGCCAACAAAATTTCTTTATTACTTTGCTTTAATTTATGTAACGTGATTGACGCTCCCTCCCTATAAAAAGAATAGTTTCTCAAACAATGATAGAACCATTTCTCACACCCAAATAATTTCCCATGCCAAATTTGGTTCCATTTGTTTGATAAGTTCTTGGTTTATGCAAATTTAATGTATAAAATTCCCCTCTTCCCTCAATATCTGTAATGCACAGTGGTGCAGAACATCAATCCAGCTGTACGAAATTAATAGCGCCCAGGGATGAAGAGATAGATATTTGATGTCTTCAGCAACATTGTTCAGTTTTACGTGAAGCATATTCTAGTATCTAAATTTTTGCCGAGGGGTCCACCGATAGCGAGATAAAAATGTTAACTTTTTTGATTTTCAAATTAGGGCTTTGATGTCTTCGACAAAGTTGTTTATCTGATCAAAATACATAAGTTTGTTGAATGTGTCAAAGTTCTATCACATCTCTCTCAGGAGTTACAGTCAAAGTAAAAAAAAATCTCTTTAAAAAACAGTTTTTTGGACCTGACACCTTGTAGATTGGATAAAATGGTTAGCTGTCTTTGAAACAAAGTTGTAACTAGCCACAATCTACAATTGTCTCATACATTATGATGGGTTTAGAAGTTGCTGAAGCTTTATAGAAAGCATTTAGTGTATTTTATTGGCAATTTTTTAAGGCCCGTCCATCGAAAAGTGCACATTTTCGCAACACTCCCTTTTTTGTGATTATTTTTGATGATAAGCGGAACCATTTCCATTTGAAATTAGCGGGGAAATCGGTGGAACTAGTAGAAATTTGAATGATTGAAAATACAATTTTTATATAAAAATGATCTTTTTTACTTATAGAAATGATGTTCTGCACCACTGTGCAATGGAAGAAGGGAGAGTCCCAAGAAAGTGTTCCTCAAATTCGAATGTCCTCCTATGCCAAATTTGGTTTATTTGCTCGATCAGCTCTCAGGCTAAATGCGCGTACTAAGGCCTACTTATTTTCTCCCAAATTCAAATAGAAAAGTGCAGGGTAGCCAACATTTTTTTTTTTTCAAAATTCGGAACTTGAAAAATAAAAATCTAGATATATGGTTTAATGTAAATTTAGGTCGAAGTGAGGACCTTTTTTTTGTCGTCAATCCATATTTTGACCTCCACCAATGTCCTTAATGCAGTTCCGTTCTACCCATTTTCCATAATAATCACAAAACTCAGGGAAAATCAGGCTTATTTCCAAAAATCAGGGAGAAAAGGAGGCTAATTATGTTATCAGGTTGGACCTACACAAATCGAGAAAATCCTGAAAATGGCACATTGGAAACCCTTGATAGGTGTCTGAAAATTACATGCATATGAGCTGCTTTCTTTACATTACAGCAAATTTTCGTTAAAACCTCTTACAGTTTTTGTGAAAATGATTTTGCAATAAAAACAGGTAAAATAGCCGATTTCCGAAACCGGCAGGCTAAATGCGTATATGTATGTTTTCAGCTACAGTACTGGACAAAATAAAGTGCGCACTTGCTATCACAATTTTACAATCCCTGAAACTTTTGTCACTTTAGAAATATCGAAATATTCTAATGAATTGTAGTATTTTTGATACATTAACGGTGGTGAAAAAATTTTGTAAAGGAATTACATATGTTCTTTACAGGTAAGCAAAATAGTAACAAATGTCAGTTCTCGCACTTGAGAGTCGGACATCGTCCTGTAGACTAGCCCGAAACCGGTTGACAAAATAGGTAATTTTATATCCATTTTCCGTAAAGTAAGAACGTTATATGTCGTGTCCTGTAATTTAAAATTTTTCCATCTTCTTATAAGCCAAAAAAGAATTCAGTTACCTGCAAAATCCGTCGGAACTACGAGTTTTATTACCTGTGCACCCACTTCGGGCACGATTGAATCCTATAAGATGATGAAAAGGCAACTTTCCGGCCAAAAACCGCCAGGAAGGTTTTTTTAAAGCAAAATATCTTAAAATACGTTTCAAATGAACCAGGAGCACGACTCATAAGCAATAGGCTAAACCCGTAGCGGTTCAGCACGACAGTTTTGTTAATATATTTCTCAACAACTAACACTATAGATTGATCGTATAAAACTCACAAAATCAGCATTTACCTACCAAAGTGGTACTCATACATATTTTTAATTTTCGGCTAAAGCGATAAGAACTATACAAACTGGGTTATATTTGACACCTTATTCGTACATTCTGAAAGGATGCAAGTTTGCTTTCAACACATTTTTATACACCATATGAGGTCCTTGGGGTCAGAGGGGTATAAGTGCATAAAAGCATATTTCGAGAAAACACGATTTAAAGTTTTTGTGTTTGGCCATTTTCCATATACTTTTCGTAAATTTGTATTTTTCTTTCGAACGTAAAAGTATGAAAACAAAATTCAAAAAATCCGAAAAAATCATGAAATATAGTTTGGAATATGAAAATACGGTTGGCACTATTAACTCAAAATCGACCATTTGGTCACTTATACCCCTTTGGTTCTGAGGGCCTCATATGATTTTTAGCAATCTGGTTGCACTGCTGGTTGAACAACAAGGCTGTTTTATCACTTGAACCCTACGAGGGAGTACAAATAGAGCGACATCGTTTCCAGCATCTGCAAACATAACGGACTTTTTATCATATTCTATTTATATCGTCTTCAAGTTTACATTTTTTCGATCGTTTACTTTTTTGGTAGAAATAGCGATTCGCTTTAACGTTGTTAACGACTTGCTACGATTCAACCTACGTTTCTCTTGATCCATTATTTTATGATAAATAAGTATGCTAAAAGATTCAATTTGATAAATAACTGATTTTCAGCTGAATAAGAAAGAAAAACCATCAACATTTTTGTTTACAGATTTATTACGAACGATTTTTATAGTCCAACAAATTTCATCAAAATGTTGCAAAACCTTGTTTGAATTTTAAAATTTTTTGATTACATTAAAGTTTGTTCATGCTATGTGTTCAAAGCGTATTATCCTCAATCTGGACTGACTAAATAGGTTGATTTACCTGCTATTTCGTCAATCGGCTGTAGATACAAATAACTCAACATGCGCATTTAGGAACACTTCCCCCTAAAAGGTAAAAACCCCACAAACATGAAATCGTTTAAAATGCTGTTACGAATCGCTTATAGTAAGAAGATCGCATAAATTGTCGTCTGAAGTTAGTTTAAATCGGATGTGAATATGATAGAAAGTCCGCCGTGTTTGCAAATTTTGAAAAGATTCTGCTCCCGCGCGGGCTTCAATATTGTCGCTGGCAACAATTTGAAGGCTATGTGAACAGAATCTTGCGCTCTCTTGCATTCTTCCAATAGGTACGAATAAGGTGTCGGATAGCGCCCATTTGGTGTAGTTTTCATCGCTCTAGAAAGAAATGAAATTTATGCATGTATATTGCCTCCAAATTGGTAGGTAAATGCTGTTTTCTATAATGCATATAGAATGTACATTAAAAACAGCATAAGAATATTGCTACAGAAATGTTTGCTGGGAAAGGAATCCACCGATAAAATAAACAAAATGCGGTGGTCAAATCGTGCGCATTATAGTTGAGCCATTGGCAAGGTGGAAATCCAAAAAAAAAATTTCATAGGACTGCAAAACGATTTTTAGATGGCATATCTCTCTGTCTCTCTGAGGTGGCCGACATATCTGTAGAAGCTGCGAATCATAAAGTGATTTAGAACGATTGACACAATAAACGGCCACATGAACAAATTAGACTGCCTTCAAAAGCAACAACTTTCCTTCCAAAACACTTCCATCTAGATGGATCTAGATCTCAACTCTATATTATCCATTTAAATTCTGGATCTGAACTGTACATCTCAATTTAGAAATACACACTTTTTTGCTTGTTAAGATATTAATGGTTGAAAATCGTCAATTTTTTTTTTCTACTATTTGTTTTAAACGAATGTGTGTACAACGGATAAATCAAGCATAAGTTTACTTTTTTCGGATGAAGCAATTGGCGTTTAGGAACAAAATATTTAAAAAAAAAACCAAATAAGAATAGTACCACTTATAATTGCTACAGAAATCAAGATTACTTCTTAAAATTCACAGAATCAATGGGAATAATTATGCTTCTACGAACTATTTGAAAAAATTACCATATTTTTAAGCCATTTCTAGAATTCTAAAGGTGTTAAAGGGATTATTAAGTGATTTTCCTGATGAAGAAATCAATTGACTGCTAGAGGAAAATCTGTTCAAATTCCTTTAAATCCTTTGGAATACTACAAAACGCCTAAAAATGCAATTATCTGTTCGAATGGTTCGTAAGAGCATTATTATTCACTTTTACACAGTAAGTTTTAAGAAATACCTAATCTTGATTTTCATAGAAAAAACACAAGATGTACTTTCCTTATTTTGCACCCTTTTAAACCAGCAATTAAAGTTAGGAGTTTTTATTTTCATAATTATTACCAATCCAGCTATTAAATCGTTCCCATTTTATAACTTTGATTTTTTTGATAATTTTCTTCCTGTTTACTTTTAAAGTTCACTTTGACCCTCCTTTTCATTTGTCTATGTTGCACAGTCTGTAGCCAAATAAAATACATAAACTATGAATTTCCAAACAAGACATCCTTAACCAGCACCCAATTGACTTAACGACCCCTCCTTCAATTATCAAAATGATTTTCTAATTCACGCGATGCCTTTCGACAGCTGGCCACGAGCCACGCCATCCAGTGACACGAATAACGCAATCTATTCAATATAAAACAACAACAATCACGAATCCGGTCATCATCTGCAAACAATTCAAATCTATTGGAATAATTCGGCATCAAATTTTCAACAAATGAAATTTATAGAAAAAAAAACCCCGAACACCAATAATTGCAGTCAAAGATTTCGAAGCTCTCCTAGCTGTCGTGGCTTAGTAGAGTGATGAAAGGTTTTTGCTTCGGTCGCTACCTCCTAAAGTCAACCGACAATCAAACGAATGGAAAAACCGCGCAGTCAGTGGCATTATTTGCACATTTCAAACCAAGTGATGAGTCGTTGTGGAAACATAAGAAACATGAAATAAACTCGATGGCAAAGTTTTTTTTACCCCCGACCAACCGATTATTACTGCTAATCATAGCAATGTGTGAGGTCGCAATGCAACCTCTTTGATGCAGTTCCAACATACGAGGGCTAGATTACCAGATACACATTCGTACCATTTAAATGGTTATCTGGCAAAAATCGAAAAATTAAAAATTCTAATTAGGGATGTTACAAACTGATATTAAGTCGGTAGCAAAATCTTTAGCACCCACCCCAACTGATACTTACTATGAGATGGGTGCAGTTTGAGCGATGGAAAATTTGTAAACATAGCAAACCGATGCGTTTTTGCCACTACACTAGAATTTCCATATATCAAAACATAAACACCAACATTAACCCTCTTCTCATCGCTTGCTTTGTGGGACGCTAAAGTTACTCTTGATTACACAGTTTTCAAATGCAAATATAGGCGGGATTTTACATTGACGGGAAGTAGGTACATTGACTCAAACTGATATGACTAACATATTACCAAAATATTACAAAAGAAAGCATATTGTTTTTTGCTTTATTTTTTTTTAACAGACAGTCTTTGTAGCCTTTCACAGAACCAACAAAGTTGTCAAAATGGCAATTTTGATTAGCACTTTTATTTTCATTCGGTTTGTATTTCAGTTCAGATTTTAGCCCAAGGAGTACAAGGATTCAACGCCGAAGTTAAAGGAGTCAATCATAGGGACTTGATTCTCACCACGTATGCTGTATCCGTCGCCCAACGCTATAATCGCAAGCAAAGATTGCTCTGAGAAGGGGAACACGATGCACACCATCTCATCTTCTCACATGCCGTTAGTGCTCAGTCAGGAGCACTCCTGAGCACAAACGACAGGAGAGAATTTCGTTCGTGCGATGCAAGCCTTTCGTTCGCATCGAAAACCTTTACAATACGATTGTTTGGTTGTTGTTGGTGTAGGTGTCTAGCAAAGACGATGACGGGATGGAAGTCAATCCGAACTGTTACTTGCTGAAGCTAATGGGAAATAATAACCAAACAGTAGCGCCCCTAAGTCCTCCATAGTAGAGTTTAGAGCATTTGGGAAGCTTTTGGGAGCAAGCATATAATTAAAAAGGAATTAAGTAGCTCCTCATGGTATTTTTTAATAATTATTGGGCAACATTTTGTTATGAGAAGATGCTTGCAAGACACACCGACAGAAAAACATAAATGTTTTTACAAAAATTCAGAAGTGCATTTTCATAAATTGAATACAACCCTTGAATAAATCTTTAAAAATCTAAAATATTTTAAATCTTTTTACAGTACAATAAACAGCTCAAACACTTCGTTGTTCCAGACAAAACCTTCAAATTTGTTGCTTTGGTTAACAGAAAACAGGCGTGTTTCCAATGGCCAGAAAAACACCAGTTTTGGAAACTCAATGTATCGCTTAGCAGTTAACAGTATTTTTTTCAAAAAATGTTTGAAATTCTAGAACAAGACCTAAAAATTGATTCTACTTCGTCAAAGATTCTTCTAGCATCTCGAAACGAGTTTGATAATGTTTAGGACCAAGCACAATTCACTTAATTGCCAATGCTCAATCTCAGTCTAGAAAATTCAATGATACTTTTATAAAAATTGGCAGATGTTACAACGTTAACAAAAACGACACAATTGACAAAAATTACAAAATTTATAAATTTGTCAAAATATATCATATTTACAAAATTTTGAAAATGTATAAAATCGACTAAATAAAAAAAAACTCTCAAAAATGAAAAAATCGACAAAAATGACAAATTTGACGAAATTGACGAAATTTGAAAAGTTGAAACAATTTACCAAACCATTAAAAATAACAAAATTGAAATAATGAACAGATGCCAAAAATGATAAAATTTATAAATTTGACAACATTGACAAAACAAACTTTAACCAAAAATGAAAAATTGACAAAACGGGTCAATTTGACGAAAATTACAAAATTACACTTACAAAAAAAAAGTCAAAAATTTAAAAAAAAATGTCAAAAATGACCAAAATGGCCAAAATGACGAAAACGACAATAACGATAAAATTCACTTTTATCATTTATGCCAATTATAATTATTTTGTCAGTTTTATCAATATTGTTAATTTTGTTAATCTTTTTGGTTTTGTCAAATTAGTTAATTTTATCAATGTCAATGTCAATTATTTTAAATTTGGTCAGTTTTGCTAATTTTGTCAAGTCAATTTGGTTGTATTCTGTTTTTTTTTGTATTTTGTCAATTTGTATATATTTTTTTTCATTCCTGTGAATTTTATCAATTTTTGAAATGAATGGATCAATTTTGTCAATGTCGTCATTTTTTTCAATGTCGTCATTTTTGTCAATGTCGTCATTTTTGTCAATTTCGTCAGTTAAGTCATTGATGTTAATTTTGTCAATTTCAGGGGGTTTCCATTTTTAAATTCCCGGCTTTTCCCGGTTTTCCCCTTGTCAGATTTTAAGATTTTCACAGTTTTACCTTTTACAAGATTTATTCACCGAACAAATACCCATTTTATAAAATTTGTACGAGAAAGTGTGTGAAAACTGAAAATTTTAGTGACTCAATTTTGCAATTCGAAAGTTATTCACATGAAATGTAAAAGGGTAAGAAAATAAATCCAGTATTTCATTTGTTCAACGAAAATTGTCACCTTCGCCTTTGTCTTTGAAAACAACTTTACACAACTTTGACAACTATTTTTTTTTACGTAATCTTTTTTTTATAATTAATTTACGTAATCTTCTTTATTTTTATAACTTGAAATTTTTGAACACCATCTTTGAAACTTAAAGTTCCGCATTCCATCATTTTAAAACTGGTTTATGATATCAAGAAGTACATCTAAGTTGACGTTATGAAACCCAAATTCTCTGGGATATTTCAAATTTCGTTCAACTAATCAGAACCGAATCTTCCATTTGCCAATAAAACCATATTGAGGTTCGAAGGTTTCTAAAATATTTGAAATTATCATAGGAAAATGTATTTTCCAAAACATTAGGGTCGGATTTTTTCGTGAAAATAATTTAACAATATTTCAAATGCAAATATTTTATTATTTTTTAACTGCGAGGGGAGTTTATAAAATTTGAAGTATTTTATTGGCAAATTCTATGAATTCTTCGAAAAATTATCTTAGATTTGGTAGAATTGGACTCAAAAATAGAGATTTATTGTCATTATTTCTAGCATAACTCTATTTCAGAAGACATACACACCGTCTTAGCCGATTTAGGCTCACAGACTGAATAAACGTGGACAACTTAAGATTAACATTTAACATCCAGTACCGAGATGGGAATCGAACCCATGCCTCAGGTGGTCAATGCGATTACCGTATCAGCACGCTATCCACTCGGCCACCGAGACGTCTCTCTGTTTCTTAAAAAGAAATCTGAAAAAGGCTGGAAAATTATATACTTTGCCGAATATTTGATGACACAGTTTTTTTAGATTTCTCATGTAGAAGTTTGCTGTTCAAAACCTGGTAATATTTCAATGCTATTATATGTTTTTACTTGGAAATTTATAAGTTATAAATATGCATTTGAGAAAGGATTCATCAAATCTCAAAAATCTCAAAAAATGAAATTTATAAAAAAAAAACGCCAGAATGTTTCAAATTTGAAAATTCTGATAAATCATTATATTCAGTTAAATAAACAAGCTTGTTTTGTGCTATAAATGTGCTATAAATCTAAATTTTGAGATCATAGTACTGTTACTGGTTACTAAATTATGGACTTAGATTACTAGTTTCTAAGTTTTGGTATTAATTCTGCTCTAAAATGAGTATGATAAATCCAGATGAGTTTGAATTTCGAATCTTAAGCTTAGTTATATTTTTACATTTGAAAATTTTATTGAATCCGATTTTTAAAAAAATATCAAACTTACACTAGAATCTTATCTCAAAATTCATCTGCATTTGCAGGCCAACTTTTCAATGCATGATTGAAGTCCTAACACGGAGAGCTAAATTCGATCTTCTTAATTCTGATTTCTGAATCAAATGTGTATTAAGAATCTAAATTTGAAATATCATACTGAGCCCGAATTTTTAATCAAATTTTCCTACATCAATTCTGAAATAAGAACTTTAAACAAAATTCAACAATCCGAACCATTGTGGCTTTAATTTCTAACATTCGGTGGAAATTTCCCATATTCATCAAAGGAAACGATTAATGTCTATGTAAAATTTTGCATTAAAAGTTTACTCTTGACTAACTTAACCCTTTTCTATACGTAGGATTTATAGAGAAAAAGTGATTTCCACTGCATAAGGTTTTTCCCGGTTTTAATATCAAATTCCCGGTTATTTCCCGGTTTATTTCACGGTTTTCCCGGTTCGCTGGCGACCCTGCGATTTGGCCAATTCATTTATGTGTATTTTGTAATTTTTTATCTTTTTTTTTAATTTAGTAAATTTTTCGAATTATTGTCAATTTTACTAATTTTGTGATATTTTGTTGTTTTGTTCCAAATTTTTGGAAATCTGCATATTTAAACAAAAAATCATGCAATTTACAAAAGTGATAAAATTAAAATAAAAAATATAAAATTGAAAAAATTGTCAACCATAACTAAACTTGCAAAAATTACAAAATTGAAAGCTTGACAAAATTGACAAACATGCCAAAACGACGAAATTGAAAATATTGAAAAAAATTCACAATTGTCATGATTATCAAAATTGTAAAAATAAATTTTTGATTCGACCGATTATTTATTAGACCTTTTTTCGCTTCAGAGGTACCGTAAACTGGGGGAACTTTGATCACTTTTTTCATTCATTTTTTAATATTTTGGAAGGGGTGGCTTTTTCGAAATACCTAAAAAATTTAAAACACTTACTGAGGTGAGGAGTATAAAATATGATCATTGATTGCTTTAAATTCAAACGACATTGGTGGTTACAATTGAATGTTTGTTACAAAACCAGGTTTCGAATATCGGGGTAACTTTGATCACTATGGTTTTTACGTATCTCAACATCTTGAAATTTATTGTTTTGATGCCATATAGCACAGAAGGCTCAAAACATCGATAACAGTAATTTTGGTTAAGTTTAAACTGATTTTTTTTTTGAAGTTTTTTTTAAACAAATATGTTTACTCAGAAGATGGACAATGTTGCTGCATACATCTAAGGGTAAAAATTATAAACATTTCTAAATTTTTTTGGCCTCAAAAACCAATGTACAATACAAAAAAACGTTAAATTATTTGAAACACATTGTTATGCATCTTTATTTAAATTGTTTTCTTTATTTTTATTTTAAAGTTACCATATACTGTAACTCCAAAAATATTTCTTTGAGAATATTCTTATTTAAAAAAAAATCATAGAAACGGGATTTTACAGGATATTAAGTAATTTGAAAAATCACTAATTAGTTACAAATAAAGTTATATATATGAAAATTATGATAACTTTCGAATACTTTTATCCTATATACAATTTTGAATTTACGTTAGAAATTCTTAAACATAATTTGATGATTCAGAATCAAGAAAACTATCATTTGTTTATGATTTTGTATAATATATACCCACATATGATTAAGGCTATGATCATTTAGTATCCGGGCAGTTACAAACGTGTGTATTTTAAAAACTATTCATTTGATCGAAAAACTTACTATGGAGGAAATGAAGGTGTTTATATGACATTTAATGTAAAAATATAAAAATAATATATTTATCAATGATTTCACGAAATACTCTAACTTTTTCAAAAAATCTCTTTTTAATCTTTGCACACTTTTTTCAGTCATGTATTGATCTATTTTTTTTTACCACAGAAGCAAAACCTTTGCAAAATCATGGTATTTTACACAAACTCACCTGGAAAAAACAATTGGAATCTGGTTGGAACCTTTTCATGAGTAGGCATCTTGAAGAATTTGATTTCTTAAATCCGGTTTTAACATAAATTTTGTTGTCTATCAGAACACATCTGTCATAATGCGTAAAAACCGGATGCACAGATTGCGATCTATGGAACTGACAATTATTAGTTATTTTCTTGGTGTCTACTAGTCAGACAACACTTTTTGGCTGCCGGAAATGGATTTTTTGAAGTCTGCCTTCAGTTATTCCCAATAACCATAGACTTTTTACCATATTTAAGATCTAGGGTTGCACTCCGATGGTTGGTTTGAACTTCGTGTGGATCCTAGAGTGGCTCCTTATACTTCTTAACCATTTGGTTCGAAAAAAAAATCAGAAAAAACCAACAGTTCATGAGCTTTCAAGTCAACAATGAAGAATTTTCGAGGCGCAAATTGCGTAAAAGGAGGAAATTTGTGCAAAATTATTTTTACTATGTCTTTTTACATCTACATTGTGGTGTGGTGTGGTGTTAATTTTGTTTGTGAAGGATGAAAATTTAAAACTTTGTTAGAACCTGAAATCTGTCATTAATCGAGTGATTTTTTTAAAAACTACAATAGGTTTAAAATTGAAGAGTTTGAATTTTTTGAAATTTTCCAGTCTCGAAGTTCGAAAAAATTATATTGAATGAAATTTCCTGAAGATATTTTGTTCTTTATGTATTTCCAACAAAAACTTCAAATGTTAGGTTCGATAACGGATTAATGAGTTGTTCTGGATTTAGATTCGCTTAATTTTGGATGTAGATTCTCAATTTCTACGTTTAATCGAGCCCATGATTCTGGATTTTGATTATAAGTTTTGACTGTGTTTCGTTTCAGGATCCTGGATCCTGGATCTGGGTTCTGTATCTATACTCTTGACTCTATACTCTTCTGGATTTTGGAGTTAGTACTAGAATCTGGATCAGGGTTAGACATGATTCATCTCAATTTCGGACAAAAAATCTCATTTCGAAACTAGCGCCAGAATACCAAATCAAGTTTCGAATCTAGAACCAAGATACGATAATCAGATCCAAATTTCAGATACGGACTTTAGATCTTAAGTCCAGAATCCAGATGAAGAATTCAAATCCAGAATCCAGATAGAGAATCTTGAATGCTGAATCTAGACTCTAGATTGCAAATTCAAATTCTATATTCAGAATTCAAAATATAATTAAAAAATCCGAAATCCGTATTCGAAATCTGGAAATTTTAAATCCCAAATTCAGATCAATTACACAAATCCCCCTTACGTGCCCCTTGTTGCAAAAATTTTCTTTTCTCACAGATAATTGATTGAAGTATCAATTAAAACACATCAACACAATCTCATCGGTCGCGCAACCATCCATAAAATTACTCATTTAATGTCTCTGACGGCAGCAGCCAGTGAGCATCACATGTTACCCGTCAAAATCACGTCATTCTCGTGTGTCGTGGTTAATGTGAACCCAAACATGTGATCCAACTGGCGAACGAGATCGACCCCGTTACAAATATTTTCATCTCAATCAATTCGCCGACCGTCTAAAACAGAAAAAGCTCATTGTAGACACAAGCAAACACCAATTGGGTGTATTTGCCATCAGGTTGTAAATGGGAATTTAAACGACTTTCTGCTGTGTGCCACGCTGTTTTTCTCGATCGCCTGACTGCTGACCGCCAATTTTGGCATCTTCATCAACGGCAATTTTCCCGTCCGATCGCCGGTCACACAACCGATCACTTTGAATCGGATTAAGGCGAGATGTGTGATTGGCCTCCTGGTCTAGATTTGAGTTGTTTTTATTTTTCAATGAACAGAATTCTGTACCAATAAGGCGATTTTGGCGCCGGCAGGTCATCAATCAAAAACGTGTTTTATTTTATTTTATGGCGACCATCACCTATGAATTTTTTGGAGCCATTATATTTTTATTTATTTTTTTTTTATTTATCTCCCAACACTGCATCGCGTTAAGAAGGAGCGATGAAATCGTCACACTTCGCAATTTTCTCAAAGGCAATCAATAAAATCAAAAGTGAATGGCGACGGCAGGTTGATCGTCGATAAAAATTCACAATTTTATAACATATCACTCACTCGACACCCCGAATCGCGAGCGCTGATCAAAAGGTGGGAATCGCCAAAAAACACATTTGAAGAAGGGGAATACAGAAACAATTCCATGCCAAATTCAGCGAAGGTGTCAGTCTTGGAAATTGGACGACATTTTTAACATTTTCAAAATAACATACTTAAAACACCTTAGATTAAAACCCTGTGAAATGTTCAATTAAAATAAATTGACAGAGTCTATCAAAATTAAATTCCAGAAATTAGACCTCTTACCCTACCACTAGAGCGGGTATCAATCAAAAACCGATCGATGCTACTTCGCCAGTGATCAAAATGTTATGCTATGTCAATCATCTTTTATTGCTGCACAAATCTTTATTGCTTTCTCAACCCATTCTTCAAACCTGCAGCAATGTGCAGTGTTGTGCATTAAGCTAATCGTCCCGTGTCGATTGGTAGCCAATTTGTGTTGTTTTGACGGCTTAGCTTTTTCCTCGATAGCAGTCGGCTCTTCGGGTGCAGTTTAGGTGAATTCTTCAAATGTTTATTAGCTTATAAGTTTCCTGCCCTCGGATAGTTGTTGGTTTTCGAATGGAATTAGCCTAATAAAGTTGTTTTGTCTGTTGGTGAGTTTTATTGGGTGGAAAATCGTAAACATTGGGGCATTTTGCACCCTTCTTTTAACTAAACCGAGAATTGATTTAACTTTGTTCCAAACGAGTTATACTCAAAAATCTCCCAAAGACCCGAAAACTCATGTTGTTTTCCAAGCAAACTGAGTTCAAGGAATTCTACTTGTATGACCCAACATCCATAGAACAATCGCTTTGACAAAATTTGAATTCTGGATCAGCATTTATTTTGGAACTCTTAATCAAAATTCCAGATTATTAGATTGAGTGTCGAGTTTAATAAATATGTGGGCGTCCGTGCTTGATGAAAACGCTTCTTATAAAATCTCTTCTCGATCATTTCCAACTCCTGTCATTTTTTTCCTATTTTCTTTTATCCAACTATGATTTTCAAAACTAAATAGAAATGTTCTTACTTAAATATCATGACATTCATCGGTAAAGCTGGAAAAATTTAATACACTTTTATTAAGTTTCACTGACTTACGCTGGAAAAACCTAAATTTAGCATCAATTTAAATTCAATGATTCAACACAGAAAATCATTTAAATAAAACATCTTTTTGTGATTTTTTCTCAAAATTAGCAGCATATTTTGATTTATCGGCCTAGCGGTGAAAAGTGATGTCCTTTTTAGTAGGAACATCTAAAGATTATGAAATTTTTATATAGATGGATAGAAGGTTAGAAGAAATGAAAGATGGTGAAAATGAGCGGGTAGAATTTGTCTAGAAGCATTACCATCACATACCAAATTTTTGTTCCTCACGAGCCTACTACTATGAAGTGGTAGATACAGATAGAGTTGCATCTACCACCACACATTAGTAGGCTTAGCGTGGTCCGCCCCGAGTTAAAGGGAGCTTATCTCGATCACATACCATCTTTTTGTTCGTCCGCACTACAAGTTCTCGCTTGTGGGGCGGACCACGCTAAGCCTACTAATGTGTGGTGGTAGATGCAACTCTATCTGTATCTACTACTTCATAGTAGTAGGCTCGTGAGGAACAAAAATTTGGTATGTGATGGTAATGCTTCTAGACAAATTCTACCCGCTCATTTTCACCATCTTTCATTTCTTCTAACCTTCTATCCATCTATATAAAAATTTCATAATCTTTAGATGTTCCTACTAAAAAGGACATCACTTTTCACCGCTAGGCCGATAAATCAAAGTAACAAACAAAAATTACGGTGGTTAATCTC
Source organism: Uranotaenia lowii (assembly GCF_029784155.1). Classification (NCBI taxonomy): domain Eukaryota; kingdom Metazoa; phylum Arthropoda; class Insecta; order Diptera; family Culicidae; genus Uranotaenia; species Uranotaenia lowii. Next base: position 30,094,337 of record NC_073693.1, read on the forward strand.
TTCATAAAATTAGCAGCATATTTTCAAAGTTTATATAAGAAAAGATTAAATAACTCGTTTATCTCTTAGCGTTTTATGTTGCCATAATATTTTCCAGACATATACGGAGAAATCAGAGCAAAATTATCTAAAACCTGAAAAAATCCGAGCATTTGATTTAAAAATTTTCAGCTCGAACTCGGGCAATATCCGGGAAAATTTGGTTAAAACCGCGTAATTATTCAATAAAAACCAAAAGAAAGGCACTTTAAAATATATTTTTTCATCAAAACACATTAGCAAATTTTAAATTGTATGTAAGGTTTCCGAAAAACTGTTAACGATTATTTAGTCAAAACTTGCTTAAAAAACCTTTTTGAACGCAAAAACAAAAAATTATAATGACTCAATTCAAGTTGTTTTTGTTCAATTACAGAAATCATGTGTACAAAATCAAGGCTTTTTCTACGAAATCTGCACAACCGGGACCGAACTTTTAATAAATTTTTTGTCAAATCCCTTGAATGTGAAGCTTAAAGTAAAAGTTGAATTCCGGATAAAATAGAACAGGGCGAAAAAACAACTATTTTCAATCAAACAATGAATGAATGGACGAGTTTAATTAAATAAACTTGGTAGATAATCTTAATTGGCTGTTAAAAAATTTAAAAACTTTCATCAAATTTCGGACTTTAAATTACTCTGAACTACCTACAACATTTGCGACTTGAGTGTTCGCAAAGATGGAAGTTGTCTTGAGAATTCGATTTTTATTAACAAATTTCATTTTCCATTTTTTCACTATCTATGAACTATTTTAGCAGAAGGAATATATCTATAAATGTGTATATAGATAGAAAATAAAATAGGGTTTTAAGAGTTTTTAAAATTTCCCGGTTTTTCGACGATGTCCCGCTTTTTCTGAAAGTATCTGGTAAGCCTAGGATAATGGTAAGCCTAGGAAAATTTTGGATTCAGAGATATTTTCAAAATCAAATTAGAGATTCAAGATTTGAATTCTGATTTCTTTTTAAATGGCGATTCTGAATTCTGGATCAAAGATCCTTGATTTTATATCTGATGCTGATTTCTGCATCGTTGTATTTTGTGTTGATTTTTAAGATTTGGATTTTTAAACTCGATTCTAGATCCAGATAGTGAATCTGGGGCGGGATTATGGAACTCGAAACAATCGAGTTTCGTTCGATTCGACCAAGTTTGGCTTTACCGATCTCGATTCAAATGGAACGTTTTGAGATGATCTACTACCCGATTTACTCGAAATCTAATACGTTAAAATTTTGAACTCGAACGAGATTCGTAATACTGATTCTAATCCGATTCGAGTTCAACTCGAAACGGGTAACTCGAATCGAATAGGATTCATAATTCCACCCCTGGACTTTGATTTGAATTTTGCAGGATTCTGGATTACAGTAGGGTGGCAGCCAAATGGTTCATGTCGAATTTCGTAAACTGACCATATACATTTTGTAGATTGGCCTAAAAAACTGACCTGTGCAAGATTTCAGCTCAATCGGACCTGATTGCCTCAATGCGTTCAAAGTTTCTGGTTTTTGATTCTCAAAAATCATCTAAGGGGAGACACCAAAGGAAATCGGGAAAATCTAAATTTTAATTTTTATGCCCAATGATTTAAAAATGACTTAAAAATGCATAAATCGTCGAAATCTGGTGTTCTATCGAAAAAAAATGTTGCGTCAAAAATTGACTTCAAAATTTTAAAAAATCACGTAGAGGGGAATCCACAGGGCACAGGGAAAATCGACGTTTTCATTTCGATGCCAAATGACCTAAATATGCATGAAACGTCGAGATTTAGTGTTATCTAAAAAAAAATTTCTCCAAAGATCGACTTATTCCGACTTTTTGAGCGCTTTGAGACACCCCTAAATCAAGTCTGATTAAGTTGAAATTTTGCGCAAGTAAGTTTTTCGGGCCAATCTACCAAATGGACATGGTCGATTTTTAAAATTCGACCATGAAATTATTCCTATACATCCATTGCCACCCTAATGTACAGTCTGCATTCTGGTTTTGGATTTGAATTTAAATTCCCGGTAGTCTTCGAATATAGATTCTAGTTTTGGAATTTCGGTTTTAGATCAAAATTCCGCAATCCAAATTTAATTTCAGCTCAATCGAACTCATTTTAGGCTCAAAGCGATAATGTTTCGATCGTTTGGCCTTGAAAAATTAAGTAAGTAGGATATAGGAAATCGGGTAAATTGAAAGTTTTTTTTATTATTATATTCAACCAGACCGAACTGACGCATTAGCATTTTTTGAGACACTCAAACTTTATGTGCAAATATTTTCATCTAGAGAAGAAATTTTTGATGTTTGCGAACCAAAATTGATAGTTTGTAATCCATGGAATTATTTTTTTTTATATTGTTATTACATTTTTGTCAAATTTTTTAAATATTTTTTTTTGTCAATCTAATGGGGGATGCTAATATAAAATATGTAATAGTGCATAATGCATGCATAATAGTGCTATCATAAAAAGAAGTTGCGAAACAAAAACGTTTAATTTGTTAATTTCTTGAGTGACCTTTTAAAGAATTGTTTCAAAATAAAATAAAAAATCACACGTTTTTTATTTTTGAAAATTTAATTATTTCTTCCAAACTCTTTTTATGACATTTAAATATTGTTTTACATACGTCATCGAGAAATTTTTTTCAATTGTGTTGTATTTTTTTTTTATTTAGCCACCAAAACAAATTTTTGAGCAGATTTTGCCAAAATAATCATGAAAGGTTTTTTCGAAACCTAAAATACGATTTAAAATCTGTTTATGAATTTTGATGAAAAAATCATTTTTTTTTTCAATTTTTTTATCTGGATTTTTGTTGAGTAATTTCTGGGTTTTGCCCAAATTTGCCCGGTCTTCAATTGTCCGGTTTGTCCGGCCCGGATACGTGCTGAAAAAATTCTGACAATCTTAAATAAGCATGAGAATCATAATAAACTAGCTGACCCGTTAAACTTCGTTTTACCTTCTAAAGTATAAATCGTTATAAATGTTTAATTTCATCTACACGTCCTTAACTGCATCGTGCTCGCGAATAGATTTTTATGGAAATCGTAACAAATCATATTGAATTTGTATTGGGACCACCTTCCATAAAAAGTGAGATCCTTGAAACTGTTATACAAACCATCTTTGACCCAAAAAACCCTCGTGATGTTGTTACAAAGAAAATGCCTCCATTTTTATATATAAGATTCAACTTACTTTGTACAATACAAAAAGAAAACTTGCGGTTCTATTCTAACGCATTTTAAAAGCAAAATAATAACAAAGTTTTTCACTGCATTTTACCCTCATCCGTCCCCGAATGTTTTACCCGTTACAGTCCCTGGACTGCCCTGGAGTATCAATTTGACACTCCTGACTAAAAGCAATATATCTCTCTTGTTTCTCGAACGATTTTTGCGGAATTTATAGTTTTGGAAATCTCGTAATGTAACTCAAATATGTTATTCAGACAATATTCAGCTACAACACTTCAATTTTCCGTTTTTCAAAGTCTGAGGAAAAAAAAATCCAAAAAATATGCTTCGTAAAAAAGACTGTAGATCTGCTATGGAATGCTCAAAATATTCACGTGTACAAGAAGTTAGAAGGTATACGTTGCACATAAAAATATATTTTTTGGAAATTTATTAAGATGAAAATGTAAATAAAAGTGGTGTAAAAAACGTACTTTTCAATTAATGAACCGTTAAAATTATTTGAGTCACATCAGATACATTTTGAAAAGAAGATTGAAAAGTAGAAAAGTTTTGTAAAGTATTGCCGCGCTTGTGTAATTGTACCACTAGAATCGGTATTTTTTTTGTTTCGATTATAGTCGTTTTACCATCTTTATGGTATTCGCGACTTTATCAACGTTGCAGTTGGCGGATCGTTATTGAAAAACTTATCCGGTACAACTGTGTTCGATGTTTACTCTTGGGCTCGAACTCGCGGACATCGGCTCAGGAGACTACAGACTTGCCAACTGAGCTATATCACAAGCCCTGTAGGGCTAGAATCGGTATGAAACTGGCTTTCTGGTGAATATGAAACTATTGCAGAAATCTTGCGTTAAAATACTCAAAATCAGGTGAAAAGTTCATTTTTGGTGCAAGAAAATCTAAAAACAAAAAAAAAATGCAAATTGACAAAAAGTTCGAACTACCTTTGAAAATGCGTCGAAAATTATGTGATTCGAATTTTGACAATCTGAAGATGAGAAAGTATGCCACATTATTTCAACTTATCAATCCTTTTTTTTTATTTATCTGGTGTGATCTAAACAATTTTGACGGTTCATTGATTGAAAAGTACGGTTGTTGCAGCACTATTTCACATTTTTTGTGACCATGATCTTAAAAAATTTCAAAAAAAAATATCCTCATGTGCAACGTATAGCTTATAACTTCAGCTTTCTTTGACACTAAGTGACATTTTTTAGCATTTCGTAGCTGATATACAGCCTTTTTCCCGAAGCATGTTTTTCGGATTTTTTCTTAGACTTTGAATAACGGAAAACTGAAGTATTGTAGGTGAAAATTGTCTATAAAACATTTTTAAATTACATTACGAGATTTTGAGAACTATTAATTTTGTAAAAAACAAGAGAGATATAGCGATTTTAAGCGGAGAGTGTCCAAATTCCAGATCCAATTGACACTCAAGGTCTGTTTAGGGACTTTTTTTCCTGGGCTTCCAGAGTGCGTTTCTTAAAACAAGTAAAATAAGATACAAAATTAATGAAAATCATCATGAAAATTTATTCAAGAAAATACGTACTACCGTAGAAAAGAGGGATGCTCACTTCGCCCTGGGCGCCCGCTCGTTATGCCCTCATCTCCCCTACTATTTTGAATTTGGATTTCGTGATTTGTTTCTGTTGCTACTTGCCGGCCTACTTCGGACCGACACCAATCAAAGAATAGAATAAATAGTTCAATTAAACAGATCGCAGTTGCACGCCGAGTTAACACCGCACAAGTTTTGATTTATATCCACGCGTGATTTCCTTTTGGCACAACAACGTTTTGTCGGGGCCAATTATGCTGCTTAGCCTGACTTTTATCGATCGTTATCCATTTCTTCGAACATGAAACCAGACGGCGGCGGCTCTGATTACAATTGACCTTAATCGTATTTCAGTTTAGGTATATAAGCTCGTAACTAGTAGGTAATTTAAACCCCTTTTGCCAAACGTAGTTAGCTGAAGTCCAGGAATTTAGGCTATGATATGTGTGCGTTAAAATTGTCCCTCGTTATTTGTGCCTTTCCCGACTAAGGGACCTAAGGAAGCGTTAAGTTCAAATTGGTAACCGAAAGAACCAATTATTGGTCCACTTTTTTCATCATTAATTCAAGTGTTGTAGTCGCTACTATGTATACTTCGTACATTCTTCATAATTAACTGGTTTTTTTTTTGAAGATTAGATGCAAATGACTGGGGATTACATTGTGTTTCCGCCCGATGAACGATCCATTTAGGTTATCAAGCTCCATTCTTCCGTAATCTGCTTTACATCATTCAACCGACATCCGACGTTCGATAATAGTGACACCAATTAGCCAATAGACAAGTGCCTACCCAGGAGATAACCGGGAGCAAAACATTTTCCTTTATCGGGGCGCGCTCTACTTCAGCATTCCAGAGATCTCGATGCAACGTTACGACACCTTTCAAGTCCACTCGAAACAGAAAAAAAAGTACCCGGTAGAGTAACGCGGGCGGCAAATTCTCCCTTTAAACCCATTCGAAAGACATTCGCCGTTTTAGGTGGGTTACAGCTTTAAAAAATAATCCTTCATTGAAGTAACAGCTCGCTCTAGGATCGATACAATCGCGATCGCCCGTGTGTGGAGAACTGGTTCCTTTCGCGGAATACATCGAGTGGCCGACTTATCGCAACCTTGGCCGTGTAGTCGTCGTCAACAAAATGCAGCCCATCGCTAGTTATGGAAAATATAGGTTAGGCTCTCCCCCTTTCATTCGAACGATACCTACAACAAATATGGAGGGCGAGCGGCTCTAAGCCAAGTTCACCTTATATAATGATTACCGAGAAAAAGTACCTTTTGCGTGCGGAGTTGAACCACGATCGGTCCTGGGTTGCCGCCGGTCTAGAAATGAATTATAGAACCGGCTCTGCGGCTGCAATTTGCTTGGCCGCTTTCATGGTACATACGAAGACGGCTTTTTACGTTTAAATTGAAAGAAATTTGTTAGGAGAACCCAAGTAAAGAGGGGCTCAGTTCTAACGGAATTTGACAAGCGTGTACGTACGAATGGGAAATAATATTTCTTCCTTCCCGGCCGGCCGGTTCTTTACAACCAAAGGAGAAGATAGGAAGGTATGGAAAACGTGAACCTATAGGATTTATTGGCCGGTTTTTTCTGGGTAAGTGGGTTAGTAAGTGTTGTGGACAGTGAAGTTCCACCGGAGTTATAATGATGGTACCGGGATGTTGGACTGGTTCCGAACGAGTTCGATTGGATTCTTGTTCTGGAGCCACTTTCATTTTATGGAAAGTAGAACTTTCCGTGCGAAGGAAAGTGATTGACGACTTCCGCGTTCTGAGCAGGGGAAATCTTGACGGAACTTATACATAGAGAAGAAATAAGACTTTTAAAAAAAGTCAGTCAAGAGTCAAAAAGTCAAGAATCAATAATCACGAGACAAAAGCCAAGCACCAAGAGTCAAGAGCCAATAAAGTGAAATTGAGATTAAAGTAGTGGAGTTGAAATAAATTAAAGAGTCAAGGGTCAACAAGAATCTTAAGTCCAACAAGTGTCAGGAGTCGAGAGTTAAAATTAGAGTAAATATTCAAGAATCAAGGACAAAGGAATCAACAATCAAGAGTCAAGAGGCAAGAGTCAGGAGTCAGCACTCAGAACCAAGAGCCAAGAGCCAAGAGCCAAGAGCCAAGAGCCAAGAGCCAAGAGCCAAGAGCCAAGAGCCAAGAACAAAGAGCAAAGAGCCAAGAGCCAAGAGCCAAGAGCCAAAAGCCAAGAGCCAAGAGGCAAGAGGCAAGAGCCAAGAGCCAATAACCAAGAGCCAAGAGCAAAAAGCCAATAGTCAAGAGGCAATGATCAAGAATCAAGAATAAGGACTCAGAACCAACTGATCAACTGATGTAGGATAATTTATAAAATATCCAAAAGTTATGTTGAAAAACCTTCAAAATCATCAAAAACTTATGGTTTCAGTAAAACATTTTAGATGTATCCGTGTATTTTTCATTGTAGATAGCTTTATTCTTCGATTTACTTTTATTCTACATTTACTTAATTTATCCAGGCTTCAGGGGTGCCAGGTGGTTTTGACAAAAATCAAGACACCGCGATGTAAAAAATCAGGATTTTTCAGGACACCCTCAAATTGATGAAAATTAAGGTGAAATACAGGTGCTGAAGACGCCTCAAATAATGCAACTAAAGCGAGAAGAACCTTGGATGGCCTGAAGTTAATATCGAAAAACACAATTTAAATATTATTTGAACCAAAGATTCCCAAGAATATGCACTAACGAATTGTCAAAATGCTATCCAATAACAGCTTTAGAGCTTCTCTGCCCTCTCTTAACAGTGTGAGCCACTTCTGGCGAAAATAGCTGCTATATTGGTGCTTATGGTTACTTGGGTTATCATCGGTTAAACTGGTTAAACTATTATATTGAAAATGTGTTTGATTTTCTCACCTTTTAATAAAAAATTAAGTTATAGTTTAGATAATTTTCAAAAATCAGGACAAATCAGGACATTTTAAAGGTAATTTTTTCAAAATCAGGACAATTCAAGCGTTTTTGAAAAATCAGGACGGTATCTCGAAAATCAGGACAAATCCTGAAAAATCAGGACACCTGACACCCCTGGCAGGCTTGCCCATTTTGTTTTTAAATTTATCATAGACCACCATAGACACCAAATAAAGAATTAGAGAAAAGTTAAATCTGACCCCTCTGGCCACATATTTTTTTTAAATTGTCCGCATATTACCCGGGTTTATTCAGCTGTTTTTTTGCTGAATCAAATAAAAAAAAATCAATTGTCTCTTTGAAATTTTTTAAATTTTCTGTTATAAAACGATTTTTTAGAGTAAATTTATTCGTTAGATTCGATTTGAACACTGCTGTTGTAATTCGATGAAAACTTTTAATTTTGCGTTATTTTATTTCTTTTTCCTCTTGTATGTTTGAGAATAATGTCTAGTTTCTGTTCAGATTTTCCCTGTTTTTACAAGTTTTTCAGAAAATCGTTCAGACCCAGAAGTGTAGATAAGTGTCGTAGAATTGACTGCTTGAGGTCAGAGATCATCCGTCTTTTTGTCAACTATTTTGGTGACATCTAGCAAAAATTAAACATTCATCTTTTTCGATACAAAAAAGCAATTTCAAATAGCTTAACACCTGTTTTGTCCCACATTTCACTGGAATCCAATTTATTTTGTAATTAACGTCCTAGAACCTACAAGTCATCTGATGTCTTTTTAGCTAATTGAACTAGCTGAACTAGCTATTTGAAAATGAAACAGACTTCTACTTAAAAAAAGATCTGATACATCTGATTGGAAATAATCGACTTAAAAACATGAGGGACATTAAGATGGCAGAAATAGAAGATTTGTATTAGAAATAACAATAGAAATAGAAGTATTTCTCTTGAAAATTCAAGAATATTCGGTCGAATATTCGTTTGGCCGAATAGTTGAAAAGGTCAAAATTTGGTATTCGGCCGTTCGCCGAAAAACTATTTGGTACATCCAGGCCGTGCGAAGGACTCGTCCATGGGGGGGGGGGTTTTCGAATTTCAAATTTAGCTAAAAAAAAATAGCACTACCAAACATAAACAATAAAAAAGGAAAGGAATTTCTAACACCGTTTTTCACTCATGATTACCATAAAAACTAAAAGTAGATTGGATTGATAAAAAAAACAAAATTTCAAATCATAGCACAATGAAAGTTTAAAATTTTCGGTAAGTCATTGATAATTTTTTTCGAAATGATGTTTTTCATTCTGAACTAGAAATTTGTTTCAAAAGAATTACTAAGCTTATTTAATATAAACGTTTCCAAAACACAGAGCTTGAAAGAAATCTGTATTCTAAAATAAATGTCCATAAAAACTAACCATTATTGTTTATTTTTATTAATCTTAATTAAAATTCTTCTCTTCATTTTCAACTGAAAGATGATTAAAAAATTCCGCTGTAGTATTTTGAATTTGAACAAAAAATATTTGATCGCGATTAGAAATGTGAATTTTCAATCACTGAAAACACTATTTGAACTTTGAAGAATTTATTTAATGATTGAAGTTTTAATTTAGTTTCATAAAAAGAATAGATATATTTATTATTATTTGAAAAGTGCCAGTGAAAGAAGTCTGAGAAAAAACCTATTTATAGAAAAATAAATGGTTTCATGTTGAAAGTTTTTATAGTATAAAATTACAGGCTCTGAGTATTTTGTCACTTTAGATTGAAACATTGGGTCCTGAAAAGAACAGATGGTTGAAACTTTGTTTTTCTTATTAAAAATTAAGGAGTCATGTGTCAAGTACACAAGAATTCAGAATAAAAAAAAACAAATTTGTTAAAATTATTTCTAAAACAAAAATATTTCGACTTTTCGGCATGTTAATGAAATTATTATTAGTTAATTAATTGAAAATTAAAAAAAAAAATGAAAATTAAAAAAAAAGTTTTATAAAATATTTCAGGAGGTTTTTTACGTTTCACCAAAGGAATTCACATAATACAATGGATGAATCAAGGCAACAGCATTTTGGTGCTTATTTTTTTAATGATTGATTTGGTAGATTTTGGCGTTCTGGACTTGAATCTTTTATCAAATTTGGTTGAACATTTTGAGTTTTTGTGATAAGGAGTTTTAAATGTATCAGTTTTAAGTAAAATCAAACATTGATAACTGATTAACTAACAAACCTACTATACGAGAAAATCTGATTGTGATTCTGTGTGTCATACTTCATCCAATTGAGGGATATTATTATGACGAACATGATGCATGATCTAAAAACTGTTAAATTCAACAATTAAAAAAAATGGAAAGATATCATAACAAGTACTTCTGACATAGCTATAGAAAGTTAAAAAAAAACTTGATTTCATTTAACAGATTTGCACAAAGATTACATGTTTGCTTGAAAATATCTAAAATTCAGCTTATTTTAAAACTTCTTAAAAATTTGATTAATAAAAAAAACTTCAATAACTTTTTTCGCAGAACTTAAAATTACTTGAATTCTGGAGGAAAGTTGATAGATCATTTAATTCTTTTAATTTTGAATGATATGTTTTTGATTTGAATTTTTGTATAAACAGAAATTTCTCAAATACTTTTTACTTATTTTCAAATGTCATTTTAATAGCAAAAGCTGGTAGAAATATTGCATATTCAGATTCAGTATACCCAAATTAGTCGAAATTACCTTTTTAATTCATTGCACCTAAGAAAAATGCAAATTTTGTGGCCTTGTGTAAATTATGTGTTGTGTTGAGCATTTAGAAAAACAAAACACACGTAATAAAATTAAATCGAAGTCGGTTTTTTGAAAAATATTTCATATCAGCATAACATTTGTAATGTAATAAACGATTAAAAAAATGGTTCGTTTCAAACTCTGTTGTTATTTAGTTAAACTGCTCAATAAAAACCAATTCTGAAGACGAGGTAGTGTTTTTGTATGTCAAGTTTTGAGTTTAATATAAAAGATTCATTGAATTGCGATTTAGAACCAAAGTTAGTTTCAATTCGTAAACGTCGAATAGTATCGTAGACAGGGGACTGAGAAAAAGAGAGAAACATCGTCAATGATCACACAAACTTTTGCACCCAATGATTGAATTTGTGGTAATTTGTGGCAATTTGTTAGAGAGAATTAGAAGGTTCAAGTTAAAATAAGAGAAACCGGTGCTCAGAGAAAGTGAAAATGTGCTAATTGTTGCAATTTGTGAAGCAGTTGTGGAATTTTGATCATTACCATTCCAAATGCAAAGAATTCTCTCTCCACTGCAATCCCTCGATCGTAGATCGAAATGTCTTAAGCCAAAGGTGATTCAAAATAAAATTCCGACGGAGGCGAGAAAAATTTCTGACTTGCTTGCTAACACTTATTTTCAAATACATTTCAAGATCAAGTAATTTTTCTTTACTTCGGTGAAAATTTTACTTGAAACAAATCTTCATGGGTGGGGTTAAACCCCTAAACCCCCCCCCCAACCCCCCTCGTTCGCACGGCCTTGGGTACATCTCTACAATTTCAATTCTTTATTCTCAATTTTCAATTTTCAATCTTTAATTATCAATTTTCAATCTTTAATTATCAATTTTCAATTTTCATTCTCATTTCTGTGTTCGCATTTCTCAAATTTCAACTTTTTACTAAATTACAAATCGTAATCCCTGTATTCCTACCTTATTATATTTGAATTTATTATATTCAGTATTTTGAGAATTCTGTTCTTTTCTTAAATTTAAAATCCGAATTTAGAATCCTCAGAAAGTCGTTTCAAAACCATCATACGCGGTCTCGGGGCGTACATATATCAAATTTGCAATTAGCATCGCCGTTTTCTTGCAATGGCACTGTCGGCTTCATTCGAGAAGAGACGAACGCAACCATTAACAGAAAAAAAACCTACAAATTAAAACCGCAAACCGATGGCAAATTTGCACACAATGTTGAACGTTGTAGCCGATTTGTACATCATCGGTTTAATGACGAACATTTTTGCAGTTACTAATTCTTCTCCTCAGCCGGTTGATATAATTATCCACATACCTATGTACGTATGTTTGCGATCATAAGTACCTACATATCTGAATTGGACGGGTGCATTGGGAGTTGCATTTCGATTTTTGTTTGCTCAAATAATTGCTAGCTTGAGAGGGTAAAATGTGTAAAGCGGCATATGATTATTTTTTTCTGATAAACTTATTTGTTGTCTAGAGAATCAGTTGCACCATTTGATCTATTTTTAAGTTCTCATTTGTTAGGCCTAAAAACATTTGTTAGGCAATTTTCAATTCTCAATTGAAAAAATAAAAATTTTAATTTTTAATTTATTTAATGATCCAGAAATCCTTAATTTATGATTTAAAAGTTTGTAAAAGAATGTTGTCCTCCAGACATAGCGCGTCATAAACAAACATCTCGTCAAAAGATTGCTTCCGATGCGTTCTGCGCATGGCCGGAAATAAAAGCAACCGTTGTCGTCACACAATAACAGGAAGCCAAAACCAGCCCTTCCGGATTGTGGAAAAGGTAAACCGGCGGGAAATTCCCCCCACATTTTCGTCCCTGACCTAGTCAGCATGAATTTACCTACCCGGAAAAATCAGGACAATGTTGTAACAACCTTGAAGGGCTGCTAGCTAACTCAAGGCAGGCAAGGTCGTTTGGAAAATTCCAATGTTCAGTCAGGCGTAAAAGGAATGACTTCGGAATCAGGGATGCATCCTCGGCAGGAGCTAGCCACATTCCAGAGGGCTTCTTTTTTCTTCTTCAACAAAACCCAATTTTTTTTCAAGCTTTTAATTCCCAATTTGTGATAAGGCGTGCATCGAAGCGTGAAATTTGGTGGTTTTCCGCGACCAGGCGAGCATGACAGCATCGAAGCATACCGCCTGGAGTTTTCAGTCAAACAAATTTGGACCCGCCTGTTCAGTCATGCGTAAAAGAACCGGCAAAAATCAAAATGGCGGGTTGCTACGATATTTCATCTTTTTTTTGTTTGGAGTAAGAGAATTTTCCACCAATGAAAACAAATAACAGGGGAAGGAAAAAAATCTCATTTGAATTCAGGTTTTAGATATCTGAATTTTTTATTTAGATTTTTTTAATTATGATTTCAACATCATGGAATTGTGGAATTTTCCTTAACAACTAAGACGTAGATGAACTGAATCTGATCAAATCAGTATACATAATCAACAACTGAAAACAACAGCCCTGGCACGCGACTGAACCACTCAAATTACAAAAGCAAATATATGCATTAGCTGCGTGAAACCGGATGAACCAAAAATCGCGGCGAATATGATTCGAAATCAATTTCCACCGAGACGAAAATGCAAATTGCATGTTCGAGGTTCCTCATCTGCCCGCATACTTATCATCAGCATACGGATAAATCAGACGAACTTATTATTGATTAACAAATTTTCTGTCGAAACCAAGTGTTATCTCATAGAAGAGGTTGGAAACATCGTAACACACCCCCTAAGAATTGATGCAATATTTAATTTATGGACCTGAGTGTTTTAGATGATTGTGATTCCGTGATGTTTGCGTCAAACTCCCCAAATAGTCAAACTGTTTAATTGGTGGACAGATGATGATTTCTTCGACTAAAACGTCAATGTGAGTAAAATAATTGCACAAATTTAACAAAAAGCTTCGTGGTTTAAATCATCAGTTATTAGCCGAGAGCAGAGTTCATACAGATAGCCTATACTTGAAAATACGCTTAACTCAAAAATATTTGCAAAAATGATAATTGTAGAAATGACATGAAGAACATAAGAAATGAAAATATAATAAAAAATTAATAACGAAAGGAAAATGTTTTCTGCAACATCGAAGAAGAAGGGTATTAGGGGAATGATTTGTAGGAATGTTTTTTAAATTGTTTGTGATTGATTTTTTTCGGTTATCAAAACGGAGTGGCTGGAAAAGCACATTTTCTAGAAGCTGGCATTTAAAAGTTTATGCAATGGTAGGTTTAACGTGGAGTTTCAGCCACAGATATAGCTAAGGTTGTTCTGAAATTTTTCCGGCTCCTCTAGTTAAGACAGAACGGTTTAAAAAGCACAGACTTAGTAGAAGACAAGTTTATTCCAAACCCGGACAATCGAGATTTGAAAGAACGTTGCTTAGATTGCTTTAAGAAGAAATTGCCAACACAGCAGGCTGTTTTAAAAATTTCATAAAATATCGAAGGTCGTCAGGCCGAAAGATGTTGGGCCGAAGGTCGCTAGGCCGAATGGGTTATCTGGCCAGGATAATGATGGGACATATGGCCGAAAGTTTTTCGGCTGAATGGACGCTAGATAGAATGGATGTTAAGCCGAACTACTATAGGTCGAATGGTCACAAGGCCGAACATTTATCAGTCCGAATGAATTTGTTGTTCGGCAGAATGGTCTTAGGCTGAATAGCTATTATGCCAAAATGTCATTAAGCATAATGTTCGTAAGGCCGAACGGTCGTTAGGCCCAATGGACGTTTGGCCGAATAGTTTCTAGGCCGAATGGCGTGGTCGAGTGACGTAAGTTCGAATAGTCATAAGACCGAATGGCCGAATAAATCCCGTCAACAGGGCATTTGATTCACACTATTGCACTATTCCTTCTAAAAATCATTCGACCATTTATCCTAACAGTCAGTCATCGGTTGGATATTGGTCGTTCGTATGACTCATTCGGCTTAGTGGCCTCGTTGGCTTGATACACCATTCGGCCTAACGTCCAGCAGCCAAATGACCTCCGGCCTAATGACTTTTGGCCGAATGACTCAGCCTCGCCTAGTAGATGAGAGGATTCAAGCATTTTGATTAGAAAATAAGGAGATTCTATAAAAATCCCCCGTCATACATTCGTGAATCCTGAAGCATGAAACATAGACCAAAAATTTTCCGGCTCTCTAGACTTTACCGTGGAGTCCAGAACAGGCCCATATTAAGACCTTGCGGACCAAATATGAGATATCTCGTTTTTTCAATTTACGTTAGTAAACTATACTAAGAATCATAGCTCAAAAAATGAATCTAATAATGAAATTTCAGTAACTGAAAGATATTAGATTTGAATAATTTTGCCCAGTGGTTTCTGAGGTATAGAATGACGAATTTTGGTGATTAACGGCATAGTTCATTCTAGACTTTCGCATAACTGACCTCATCGATAGCTAGACACTGAAAGGATGAGAAGTGCTAGTGATTGATATCGCTGGTCGCTCTCATACATGCTTATATGGCAATGAAATCCAGAGGTATACCTAGGAAGCCGATTCCGTTTATACGACTGAGGAATCCGGCATATCTATGTAGACTGGTTGAAAGCTTTTTCCATGATGGACAGCTACAGTGAACGACCAGCGATAGAGTGAAGACATTGAGGGTTCATCGCAAGAGTTAATATGTAATTGGCCTGGGTCCTCACGTACGTAGCTGTTATGGATCATCCTTCCAGAAGTGTTCGACCTGGTTGAATTCGAGGACAACCTTATCCTTGGTTCCTACTTTATTGCGTGTAACGGTGTAGGTCAATTCCAAAGCCGAGGTGTAGTGCCATTTCCTACGAACCATGCCGATTTTTACCGACCTTCTTTGCAGTGGCTTCCGTAGAAAAGGGTTGTTTCTTTGGCGGAGAAAAACTCCGGAACCAAGTGGTTATCGGTATCGGCCTTCCTAAGGAATCATCAAAGTGGCAGCAAAAGTTCCCAGACATGGGCCTGATAGGCGCGAGTCACTTCTTGGAGAGGTCGGACCTTCAGTCGTAAAGAGGAGTGATTAGGCCTTGAGTCACCAAGAGAAGAGGTAATAATGTGCATTAACTCCTCTTACTATGTAAAGGCATTGACTGAGCGTGCTTCCTAAGATTCTTCCCTGGGTAATTTCAACGCTTTGGTGATTACTAGAATTCCTGAACGAAGTCTAGAATCCGTGGTCCTGTAGATCGTCTAGTGTTCCTGTATAAAATGAGTGTTTCGTTCAGGAAATGTACAGTTTTATTAGTAAATTCCTGAGTATTCCTGTAGGAACCAAATAGCTTCTGAAAAATTCAAAGGTTTTCTGTAAGAATCATATAGAGAACCTGTGCTCAGCTAACTAGAACAATCAGAAATTCCTATTGCAGGTCAGATGTTCCCGTTGGAAGCAGAAATTTTTGTTCTTAGTGAAGAGCTCCTGATAGAAATCAAAGGCCTCGACTTCCCGAAGGAAGACTAGTATTTTCGTGGAAGAACCAGAGTTCCCGAATTTCTTCAGAATGTAACAACCGGATTTCCATTTCGCGCGAAAATCTGCTTCTCATTGAAACACGTTGAAAAAACATCGAATAGGCTTGATCGCGCGAATCCCCAGAGTTCATTCGGACATACACTGAAAATATTCTCTCGGGTATTTTCCATCGAAAATCATAATTTCTCAAAACGCGTTTATAACGCGTCAGTCTTTTTCAATGGGAACAAATTGGAACTGGCAAGAACTACCGGTGGCATGAACCCCCGCAATATGTGTATAGAGTAAAGGGGCTTAACGGATATAAGTTGAAGTTCGTTGTCGAATGCCATCATGAAATCCAATATCGCGGCATCCGCTCAAATTTGAAAAGTGACTGAAGCACATGAAACCCCCACAATATGTAAGTAAGGTAAAAGGGCTCAATACGTATAAGTCGATTTTGAATGTCCGACGCCATCATTAAATCCAACATGGAGGCATCCACTTAGCTTCAAAATGTTGTAAATAACTGAAAAACGCATGAAACCCCCACAATATGGGTATTGAGTGAAAGGGCTCAAAAATAACATGAAAAATTACTGTCTGAAAAAAAATTAACAACAAATTCAAAAACAAAACTGAAAAAGCACTGAAAAAAACATACAAAAATATGACCAATATTATAAAAATAAAACAAAATTATGACGAAATTTAAACAGAACTGTGGCAAAAATATGAAAAAACTATCCCCCTTATTCTGCGCCGCTCGTGAGGTGACGATAGTCGAATCGAGTCGGAGTCACGTGTGTCTTGTCACTTTATTCTCGAAGCCGATGTGACAGAGCATACGATTTGTACCTCACGGTGACTACTAGATTAGAATAAGAGCTCAAAAAGTTCATTCTAAAAGACGTTTCTCACCTAAAGCGACTACTGGAATCGAGTGACTCGACTATCGTCACCTCACGCGCGGCGCAGAATAAGGGGGTATAACTAAAATTTGACAATCAAATCACAAAAATCTTGAAGAACTTTGACAAAAAAAAATTCAAACCAATAAGTGACAAATGACAGAACTTTGAATGAAATACGACAAAAATGGAAAGAAAATTATGCCAAAATATGACAAATATTACAAAATTATAAAAAATTTCACAAAAAATTCAAAAAAAGACAAAGCTATGACAAATGTGACAAAAATATGACGAAATCTTGAGAAATATGTGAAAATTATGAACAAAATTTGACAACAAAATGAAAAAAATCTGACAGAAGTAAAACTAGGACAGATATAAAAAAATATAGTAATGAAAAAGTAAAAACAAAATAAATGACAAAAATATGAAAAAAAAAAATATGACAATTGTGGTAAAAATATGGCAAAAATTTGACATTAAAATGACAAGTGCCAAAATCTGGTAAAGTTCTGTCAAAACTATGACAAAAATTTGGCAAAATTCTGATGAATGTGATGAAAATATAACAAAATTTTGACGAAAATATGTTTAAAAAACGACAAATACGACAATAAAACGATAAAAATTCCACAAGAAATATGTTCAAAATCCGAACAAAACTACGAACAATATGACAAATCGGTATCGAATTTTGAATACGGCGAATGCTCCAAAATCACTGTTTCGGGAAAAACGCGTTCAAGTTTGACAGCTCCATACACACTAAGATTTTTATTCGATTTCCAGTACAAAAAATGGCTGGAAACGTTCAACAATCCGAAATTTTGCTGGAAATCAGTAATCGGGTTTTGTAATTGCTGGATTTTTCAGCATTCGGTTGTGTTCTTGTCATTTTTTCTGAAAATCAGCAATTTGCTGAACTTTCCAGCAATTGGTCTAGTTTGCTGGAAAATCAGCAATCGAGTTGTCAAATTGGAGTCTGTTTGTTTTCGTACGCTGAAGCAAGGTGAGATTCTATTTTACGAATTTTGGTTAGATTAATATAGTTATTTTTATTTTTCCTCTATACTCTTGCAACCAGACATCAATTCAAGGGTCAGTTTTTTTATTGGATAGATCGATATTCCATGATATCATAAATCTTTTTTCAGGTGACGGATGATCAACGATTTGGAACAAAGCTGCCACCACAGAGCCGGTGTTGAAATATTGAGAAAAAAAACATGTTTCTGAAAATAAATATATTCCTTATTGAAAAATGGAAGAAAATAATTGTTATTTATTGCTGCTTGAACTGAAATTTATATTTGATACCAAAAAAGGTGTGTTGTTTTGAAAGAAATAGCTGGTTTCCAGCAATCTGGATTGCTGATTTCCAGCAATTTGAAAGCTGGAAACCAGCATTATTGTTTTTTTTTTCGGCGATTTTCATCTGGTTGGAAGATTCATCCCGTGCATTATTGTTGGATTGTTTATCCAGCTATTTAAATTGCTGGAAATTTTGCTAGAAAGTCAGTGGGACAAAAACCAACAAATTTAGCATGAAGATGTTGAGACAATCATAATCAAAACAAAAAGAGGAAACTATGAAAAAAATTTGACAATCAAATTTTAAAAAAATCTGACAGAACTTTGACAACACCACGACAAATGAAAAAAATTACAAAATTAGGACAAAAATTGACAATAAAACTACAGAACTATAATACAGCTTTGTATATTTTTGTCATATTTTTATCATAATTTTGTCAAATTTTTATCACACTTGTAATATTTTTGTCAAAGTATAGTCAGATTTCTGAAATTTTTTTGCCAAAGTTTGTCATACTTGTCATTTTTTATAAGTAACTGTAGTTGTTATATTTTTATCACATTTGTTGTCAAATTTTTGACAAAGGTTTTTTTAGAGTTTTGTCCTTGGTTTCTGTCATTATTTTGATTTTTTTTTATAGTTTTGTCATGTTTTTTTCATATTTTATTGTCAAATTTACGCAATCTCAAATTATTATTTTTTTATATTTTGGTCATCGTTTTGTCATTTCATTGTCAAATTTTAAAAATTTATTAATTTGATTAATTTTTTTTTTAATTTCATTGTTAAATTTATGCTTTATATTTCTTATATTTTTTCGTATTGTTATTAGATTTGTCATATTTTTCTAATGTTTTTGTCATAATATTGTCATATTTTTAAAATTTTATTTTTTTATAATTTTGTTATATTTTTGTCATAGTTTTTTTTAGATTTCATGCCATTTTAAGTCATTTACAATCCTTAAAAGTTCAGCGGAAGCCACCATATTGGATTTTAAGATGGCGTATCATAGCGTCAGACAGCAAAATTCGACTTCTAATAATTGAGCCCTTTCACCCATATTGTGGGTGTTTCATGCAATTTTTAGTTATTTATTGCATTTTGAAGTTAGGCGAAAGCCGCCATATTGGATTTTACAATGGCGCCAAAAATCTATTTTCCGACGTCTTCACACGGTTCTGGCACCGTGTATTCATTTCCTTAAGATTCTTCTTCATATTTCCTGCGGCCTTGTTTCCACGGTCCCGGGATCCGTAAATTCTTTTTCACACGGTTTTCACTGTGGCCAGGCTTCAAAAATGAACTTGCGAAATTCATCCGGTGAATGAACATTGTCTGTACCCTAACCGATAAGAACAGGAATCCAATAGGGTCTTCTGTAAGAAAGTTTTAATAGCAATTTGGGAGTTAAGTTTTCGCAACGTTTCCTGATGAAATCTGTCAGGTTTTGCTTTCAATGCTTCCATATTTCGGAAAACATAAACTCAGCACTCAAAATAACTCCGATCGCCCTCAGTGGGTGGTAGCTCAGCTAAAAAACAACAAAAAATGGTTCCGTCATAAAAATGTTTCCTATTGTCGTGCCTTCGAGCTCACACAAGAGATGTTCCCATCATCATCTTACTGAGCCGCATCAACCATCAGATCAAAAGAGAGGCAAAATATATAAAAAAAAACAGTTTAAGCGCCTCCAATTAGGGTTCGAATTAGCAATGCACGCATGCAATTGCTCCAGTAGTTTCACACAGTTTTCCAACGCGTTGCGGTTTGCTGCCAAAGAAAACGGAAATTGCCCACGATTTTTGTGATGTTATGTTTTGTTTTTGCTGAATTAGTCTATTTATGCATTCAAAGGTAGTGATGGATATTTGAATAAATCGCACCCGCGCACTTGGGAGTAGGAAATGTTGGCTATTAGCGGTATAATAGGAGCATTTTTTTTTTTCTTTTATTCTCTCTCCGTCAGTTTAGTTTACAAAGTACTTTTTATTGACTTTTCCATCGCCACCATGTACCTCCGACGAGGATGCTAAACGATTGTGTGTTGGCATTTAAACGTTATACTTTTTGTCATTGTTCCAATGTTGGAAGAGTTAGTTAACATCCGGAAGGTTTGGGTTTCAAAATTTGGTGTTGAAGAGTTATGTAAGCTGTATTTGGTCCTTCGAACCGGATTGCAATCGAACTTTTCAAAACAGTTCTGATGAAATTTGAAGCTAGTTACATAAAGCTGTGACTTCATCTAAAAAATTGAATTGTATGTTCAAAATCATTACCTTAAGTGCCAGTTAGCCATCTGGGTCACCAATCAAGCCAACTTCATTTAAAATGTCTCAAAGTTATCTGCAAACGTCAATCTATCACACGACAGTAATTAGAGGCAGATGCCATTATGCAGACGCTGCAGAATAATGACATCTTGCCAATTGCATCGACAGGTTGCAGTAGTGAAGAAGCATAATGACAGACGGTTTTATAACATACCAGCAATCTGAAGACGCTCTGGGTCAGTCAATTCATAATTGAAACCAATCATTTCACACAGCATCAAAAATAGCAAAAAAAAGTTGGCTCGAAAAATTTTCTAATTGCAGCATTTTTCTCGTGCGCCATTTTTTCCTCCTATTCATTAGACAGACCTTTAAATGTGCCATCCGAGGTGTTTTGAGTTTTGAGCATGAGTTGAGATTTGGGTCCAACTGACTCCGCTATTTAGTAAGTCACTCGCAAAACTACCATTTTAGCGATCGTTAATGATGTCACCCCCCGATGTTGACGATTTTACTTTTCAATTTTCCCTCTCGGATTTTCAAACCTAGTGACATAATGCCGGCTGGACCAAGCTTTTCGAGAAACTCAAAAGATGCCGGGCCCCTTCAATTCAGGAGGGTTCCCATCATCAAGTTAGCCGATGAGGGAATCTTCCATTAGTTAGCGCGGGCTGTAGGCTAATATGGCGGCTAGCGCTGCTACTAATAGTCACTTGTCGGCGCCTGCTGTGACCCTCTGCGGGTGCTCTGTTTCACGTCGAATAATGATCTGTGGCTAACAACATTTGTCAACAAATCGACGAGGAACGCGCTTTCCTCATTTGAATGACAATGGCCCGCGCAACCTAAATACGGAATTGGATGTGGTTTTCCCAAACGCTTTTCTCGAAAACAGCAATTTAATCGGAATCTTAAATTTAGAATTTTGAATCTGAATACTTAAACCTGATTTTGAACCTTTAATCTTAAATTTGAAATCTTGAATCTTAATCTAATTTTGAATCTGAGATTTAAGGGATGTATCATTCTCGAGGATGAAAATCCCGGAAAAAAGAAAACAACAACAACGAATCTGAGATTTAAATCTGAATCCAAAATCAATAACTTCTATCTTGAATCATGAATCCTGAATCTTGAATCTTGAATCAAGAACCTTGAATATTGGATCTAAAATCTACAATTTAGCATCCAGAATCTAGAATCTAGATTTAATATCTGGAATCTAGAATCCAGAATCTAAAATGCTAGAATCCAGAATCTATGATTCTGGAACCTAGAATCTCGCATGTCGAATCTAAAATCTCGAATCTAGAATTCAGAATCTATAATCTAGAATCTAAAATCTAAAATCTAAAATCTAAAATCTAAAATCTAAAATCTAGAATCTAGAATCTAGAATCTAGAATCTAGAATCTAGAATCTAGAATCTAGAATCTAGAATCTAGAATCTAGAATCTAGAATCTAGAATCTAGAATCTAGAATCTAGAATCTAGAATCTAGAACCTAGAATCTAGAATCTAGAATCTAGAATCTAGAATCTAGAATCTAGAATCTAGAATCTAGAATCTAGAATCTAGAATCTAGAATCTAGAATCTAGAATCTAGAATCTAGAATCTAGAATCTAGAATCTAGAATCTAGAATCTAGAATCTAGAATCTAGAATCTGGAATCTAGAATCTAGAATCTAGAATCTAGAATCTAGAATCTAGAATCTAGAATCTAGAATCTAGAATCTAGAATCTAGAATCTAGAATCTAGAATCAAGAATCAAGAATCAAGAATCAAGAATCAAGAATCAAGAATCAAGAATCAAGAATCAAGAATCAAGAATCAAGAATCAAGAATCAAGAATCAAGAATCAAGAATCAAGAATCAAGAATCAAGAATCAAGAATCAAGAATCAAGAATCAAGAATCAAGAATCAAGAATCAAGAATCAAGAATCAAGAATCAAGAATCAAGAATCAAGAATCAAGAATCAAGAATCAAGAATCAAGAATCAAGAATCAAGAATCAAGAATCAAGAATCAAGAATCAAGAATCAAGAATCAAGAATCAAGAATCAAGAATCAAGAATCAAGAATCAAGAATCAAGAATCAAGAATCAAGAATCAAGAATCAAGAATCAAGAATCAAGAATCAAGAATCAAGAATCAAGAATCAAGAATCAAGAATCAAGAATCAAGAATCAAGAATCAAGAATCAAGAATCAAGAATCAAGAATCAAGAATCAAGAATCAAGAATCAAGAATCAAGAATCAAGAATCAAGAATCAAGAATCAAGAATCAAGAATCAAGAATCAAGAATCAAGAATCAAGAATCAAGAATCAAGAATCAAGAATCAAGAATCAAGAATCAAGAATCAAGAATCAAGAATCAAGAATCAAGAATCAAGAATCAAGAATCAAGAATCAAGAATCAAGAATCAAGAATCAAGAATCAAGAATCAAGAATCAAGAATCAAGAATCAAGAATCAAGAATCAAGAATCAAGAATCAAGAATCAAGAATCAAGAATCAAGAATCAAGAATCAAGAATCAAGAATCAAGAATCAAGAATCAAGAATCAAGAATCAAGAATCAAGAATCAAGAATCAAGAATCAAGAATCAAGAATCAAGAATCAAGAATCAAGAATCAAGAATCAAGAATCAAGAATCAAGAATCAAGAATCAAGAATCAAGAATCAAGAATCAAGAATCAAGAATCAAGAATCAAGAATCAAGAATCAAGAATCAAGAATCAAGAATCAAGAATCAAGAATCAAGAATCAAGAATCAAGAATCAAGAATCAAGAATCAAGAATCAAGAATCAAGAATCAAGAATCAAGAATCAAGAATCAAGAATCAAGAATCAAGAATCAAGAATCAAGAATCAAGAATCAAGAATCAAGAATCAAGAATCAAGAATCAAGAATCAAGAATCAAGAATCAAGAATCAAGAATCAAGAATCAAGAATCAAGAATCAAGAATCAAGAATCAAGAATCAAGAATCAAGAATCAAGAATCAAGAATCAAGAATCAAGAATCAAGAATCAAGAATCAAGAATCAAGAATCAAGAATCAAGAATCAAGAATCAAGAATCAAGAATCAAGAATCAAGAATCAAGAATCAAGAATCAAGAATCAAGAATCAAGAATCAAGAATCAAGAATCAAGAATCAAGAATCAAGAATCAAGAATCAAGAATCAAGAATCAAGAATCAAGAATCAAGAATCAAGAATCAAGAATCAAGAATCAAGAATCAAGAATCAAGAATCAAGAATCAAGAATCAAGAATCAAGAATCAAGAATCAAGAATCAAGAATCAAGAATCAAGAATCAAGAATCAAGAATCAAGAATCAAGAATCAAGAATCAAGAATCAAGAATCAAGAATCAAGAATCAAGAATCAAGAATCAAGAATCAAGAATCAAGAATCAAGAATCAAGAATCAAGAATCAAGAATCAAGAATCAAGAATCAAGAATCAAGAATCAAGAATCAAGAATCAAGAATCAAGAATCAAGAATCAAGAATCAAGAATCAAGAATCAAGAATCAAGAATCAAGAATCAAGAATCAAGAATCAAGAATCAAGAATCAAGAATCAAGAATCAAGAATCAAGAATCAAGAATCAAGAATCAAGAATCAAGAATCAAGAATCAAGAATCAAGAATCAAGAATCAAGAATCAAGAATCAAGAATCAAGAATCAAGAATCAAGAATCAAGAATCAAGAATCAAGAATCAAGAATCAAGAATCAAGAATCAAGAATCAAGAATCAAGAATCAAGAATCAAGAATCAAGAATCAAGAATCAAGAATCAAGAATCAAGAATCAAGAATCAAGAATCAAGAATCAAGAATCAAGAATCAAGAATCAAGAATCAAGAATCAAGAATCAAGAATCAAGAATCAAGAATCAAGAATCAAGAATCAAGAATCAAGAATCAAGAATCAAGAATCAAGAATCAAGAATCAAGAATCAAGAATCAAGAATCAAGAATCAAGAATCAAGAATCAAGAATCAAGAATCAAGAATCAAGAATCAAGAATCAAGAATCAAGAATCAAGAATCAAGAATCAAGAATCAAGAATCAAGAATCAAGAATCAAGAATCAAGAATCAAGAATCAAGAATCAAGAATCAAGAATCAAGAATCAAGAATCAAGAATCAAGAATCAAGAATCAAGAATCAAGAATCAAGAATCAAGAATCAAGAATCAAGAATCAAGAATCAAGAATCAAGAATCAAGAATCAAGAATCAAGAATCAAGAATCAAGAATCAAGAATCAAGAATCAAGAATCAAGAATCAAGAATCAAGAATCAAGAATCAAGAATCAAGAATCAAGAATCAAGAATCAAGAATCAAGAATCAAGAATCAAGAATCAAGAATCAAGAATCAAGAATCAAGAATCAAGAATCAAGAATCAAGAATCAAGAATCAAGAATCAAGAATCAAGAATCAAGAATCAAGAATCAAGAATCAAGAATCAAGAATCAAGAATCAAGAATCAAGAATCAAGAATCAAGAATCAAGAATCAAGAATCAAGAATCAAGAATCAAGAATCAAGAATCAAGAATCAAGAATCAAGAATCAAGAATCAAGAATCAAGAATCAAGAATCAAGAATCAAGAATCAAGAATCAAGAATCAAGAATCAAGAATCAAGAATCAAGAATCAAGAATCAAGAATCAAGAATCAAGAATCAAGAATCAAGAATCAAGAATCAAGAATCAAGAATCAAGAATCAAGAATCAAGAATCAAGAATCAAGAATCAAGAATCAAGAATCAAGAATCAAGAATCAAGAATCAAGAATCAAGAATCAAGAATCAAGAATCAAGAATCAAGAATCAAGAATCAAGAATCAAGAATCAAGAATCAAGAATCAAGAATCAAGAATCAAGAATCAAGAATCAAGAATCAAGAATCAAGAATCAAGAATCAAGAATCAAGAATCAAGAATCAAGAATCAAGAATCAAGAATCAAGAATCAAGAATCAAGAATCAAGAATCAAGAATCAAGAATCAAGAATCAAGAATCAAGAATCAAGAATCAAGAATCAAGAATCAAGAATCAAGAATCAAGAATCAAGAATCAAGAATCAAGAATCAAGAATCAAGAATCAAGAATCAAGAATCAAGAATCAAGAATCAAGAATCAAGAATCAAGAATCAAGAATCAAGAATCAAGAATCAAGAATCAAGAATCAAGAATCAAGAATCAAGAATCAAGAATCAAGAATCAAGAATCAAGAATCAAGAATCAAGAATCAAGAATCAAGAATCAAGAATCAAGAATCAAGAATCAAGAATCAAGAATCAAGAATCAAGAATCAAGAATCAAGAATCAAGAATCAAGAATCAAGAATCAAGAATCAAGAATCAAGAATCAAGAATCAAGAATCAAGAATCAAGAATCAAGAATCAAGAATCAAGAATCAAGAATCAAGAATCAAGAATCAAGAATCAAGAATCAAGAATCAAGAATCAAGAATCAAGAATCAAGAATCAAGAATCAAGAATCAAGAATCAAGAATCAAGAATCAAGAATCAAGAATCAAGAATCAAGAATCAAGAATCAAGAATCAAGAATCAAGAATCAAGAATCAAGAATCAAGAATCAAGAATCAAGAATCAAGAATCAAGAATCAAGAATCAAGAATCAAGAATCAAGAATCAAGAATCAAGAATCAAGAATCAAGAATCAAGAATCAAGAATCAAGAATCAAGAATCAAGAATCAAGAATCAAGAATCAAGAATCAAGAATCAAGAATCAAGAATCAAGAATCAAGAATCAAGAATCAAGAATCAAGAATCAAGAATCAAGAATCAAGAATCAAGAATCAAGAATCAAGAATCAAGAATCAAGAATCAAGAATCAAGAATCAAGAATCAAGAATCAAGAATCAAGAATCAAGAATCAAGAATCAAGAATCAAGAATCAAGAATCAAGAATCAAGAATCAAGAATCAAGAATCAAGAATCAAGAATCAAGAATCAAGAATCAAGAATCAAGAATCAAGAATCAAGAATCAAGAATCAAGAATCAAGAATCAAGAATCAAGAATCAAGAATCAAGAATCAAGAATCAAGAATCAAGAATCAAGAATCAAGAATCAAGAATCAAGAATCAAGAATCAAGAATCAAGAATCAAGAATCAAGAATCAAGAATCAAGAATCAAGAATCAAGAATCAAGAATCAAGAATCAAGAATCAAGAATCAAGAATCAAGAATCAAGAATCAAGAATCAAGAATCAAGAATCAAGAATCAAGAATCAAGAATCAAGAATCAAGAATCAAGAATCAAGAATCAAGAATCAAGAATCAAGAATCAAGAATCAAGAATCAAGAATCAAGAATCAAGAATCAAGAATCAAGAATCAAGAATCAAGAATCAAGAATCAAGAATCAAGAATCAAGAATCAAGAATCAAGAATCAAGAATCAAGAATCAAGAATCAAGAATCAAGAATCAAGAATCAAGAATCAAGAATCAAGAATCAAGAATCAAGAATCAAGAATCAAGAATCAAGAATCAAGAATCAAGAATCAAGAATCAAGAATCAAGAATCAAGAATCAAGAATCAAGAATCAAGAATCAAGAATCAAGAATCAAGAATCAAGAATCAAGAATCAAGAATCAAGAATCAAGAATCAAGAATCAAGAATCAAGAATCAAGAATCAAGAATCAAGAATCAAGAATCAAGAATCAAGAATCAAGAATCAAGAATCAAGAATCAAGAATCAAGAATCAAGAATCAAGAATCAAGAATCAAGAATCAAGAATCAAGAATCAAGAATCAAGAATCAAGAATCAAGAATCAAGAATCAAGAATCAAGAATCAAGAATCAAGAATCAAGAATCAAGAATCAAGAATCAAGAATCAAGAATCAAGAATCAAGAATCAAGAATCAAGAATCAAGAATCAAGAATCAAGAATCAAGAATCAAGAATCAAGAATCAAGAATCAAGAATCAAGAATCAAGAATCAAGAATCAAGAATCAAGAATCAAGAATCAAGAATCAAGAATCAAGAATCAAGAATCAAGAATCAAGAATCAAGAATCAAGAATCAAGAATCAAGAATCAAGAATCAAGAATCAAGAATCAAGAATCAAGAATCAAGAATCAAGAATCAAGAATCAAGAATCAAGAATCAAGAATCAAGAATCAAGAATCAAGAATCAAGAATCAAGAATCAAGAATCAAGAATCAAGAATCAAGAATCAAGAATCAAGAATCAAGAATCAAGAATCAAGAATCAAGAATCAAGAATCAAGAATCAAGAATCAAGAATCAAGAATCAAGAATCAAGAATCAAGAATCAAGAATCAAGAATCAAGAATCAAGAATCAAGAATCAAGAATCAAGAATCAAGAATCAAGAATCAAGAATCAAGAATCAAGAATCAAGAATCAAGAATCAAGAATCAAGAATCAAGAATCAAGAATCAAGAATCAAGAATCAAGAATCAAGAATCAAGAATCAAGAATCAAGAATCAAGAATCAAGAATCAAGAATCAAGAATCAAGAATCAAGAATCAAGAATCAAGAATCAAGAATCAAGAATCAAGAATCAAGAATCAAGAATCAAGAATCAAGAATCAAGAATCAAGAATCAAGAATCAAGAATCAAGAATCAAGAATCAAGAATCAAGAATCAAGAATCAAGAATCAAGAATCAAGAATCAAGAATCAAGAATCAAGAATCAAGAATCAAGAATCAAGAATCAAGAATCAAGAATCAAGAATCAAGAATCAAGAATCAAGAATCAAGAATCAAGAATCAAGAATCAAGAATCAAGAATCAAGAATCAAGAATCAAGAATCAAGAATCAAGAATCAAGAATCAAGAATCAAGAATCAAGAATCTAGAATCAAGAATCTAGAATCAAGAATCTAGAATCAAGAATCTAGAATCAAGAATCTAGAATCAAGCATCTAGAATCTAGAATCTAGAATTTAGAAGTCAGAATCTAGAAGCTAGAATCCAGAATCCAGAATCGAGAATCTAGAATCCAGAATCTAGAACATAGAATCTAGAATCAAGAATCTAGAATCTAGAATCTAGAATCTAGAATCAAGAATCTAGAATCTAGAATCTAGAATCTAGAATCAAGAATCTAGAATCTAGAATCTAGAATCTAGAATCTAGAGTCTAGAATCAAGAATCAAGAATCAAGAATCAAGAATCAAGAATCAAGAATCAAGAATCAAGAATCAAGAATCAAGAATCAAGAATCAAGAATCAAGAATCAAGAATCAAGAATCAAGAATCAAGAATCAAGAATCAAGAATCAAGAATCAAGAATCAAGAATCAAGAATCAAGAATCAAGAATCAAGAATCAAGAATCAAGAATCAAGAATCAAGAATCAAGAATCAAGAATCAAGAATCAAGAATCAAGAATCAAGAATCAAGAATCAAGAATCAAGAATCAAGAATCAAGAATCAAGAATCAAGAATCAAGAATCAAGAATCAAGAATCAAGAATCAAGAATCAAGAATCAAGAATCAAGAATCAAGAATCAAGAATCAAGAATCAAGAATCAAGAATCAAGAATCAAGAATCAAGAATCAAGAATCAAGAATCAAGAATCAAGAATCTGGAATCCAGAATTAAGAATCTAGAATCTAGAATCCAGAATCCAGAATCGAAGAATCAAGAATCTAGAATCTAGAATCTAGAATCTAGAATCTAGAATCTAGAGTCTAGAATCAAGAATCAAGAATCAAGAATCAAGAATCAAGAATCTGGAATCCAGAATTAAGAATCTAGAATCTAGAATCCAGAATCCAGAATCGAGAATCTAGAATCCAAAATCTAGAACATAGAATCTAGAATCTAGAATCAAGAATCTAAAGTCTAGAATCTAGAATCTAGAATCTAGAATCTAGAATCTAGAATCTAGAATCTGGAATCTAGAATCTAGAATCTAGAATCTAGAATCTAGAATCTAGAATCTAAAATCTAGAATCTATAATCTAGAATCTAGAATCTCGAATCTATAATCTAGAAATCTAGAATCTAGAATCTAGAATCTTGAATCTAGAATTTAGAATCTAGAATCAAGAATCCAAGATCCAGAATCTAGAATCTAGAATCCAGAATCTAGAATATAGAATTGAAAATATAGAATCAAGAATCTTTAATCAAGAAGCTAAAATCCAGAATGGAGAATCGAGAATCTAGAACCTAGAATCTAGAATTTAGAGTCTAGAATTTAAAATCCAGAATCCTGAATCTAGAATCTAGAACCTAAAATCTAGAATTTAGATCCTAGAATCTAGAATTTGGAATCTAGAAACTAGAATTTCAAGCCTAGAATCTAGAATCAAGAATCTAGAACCTAGAATCTAGAATCGAGAATCTAGAATCTGGTATCTAGAATCTAGAGATTAGAATCTGGAATCTAGAATTAATAATCTAGAATTTAGAAATAGGAATCTAGAATCAAGAATCATGGATCTTGTTTCTTGAATCTAGAATCGAGAATCTATGATCTAGAATCTAAAATCTAGTTTCTGAGTCTAGAATCTAGAATCTTAAATTTTGAATTTTAAAACTTTAATCTAACTCCAGAATTTACAAGAATCTAGCATCTTGAATCTTGAATTTCAACACGCCAGAAAAAAGCCTCAAGAACATGAAAAAACGGAAACCGAAATTCATGTATGCGGAAAACGGCAGTTGTCTTCATTTTTCCATTCATTGAATTTAAAATAGAACAAGCGTTGAATTTTTAAGTTAAAAATTTACCAATCATTGATTGTAACGGCCTTTAATTTAAGCGCCTAATGGTTGCAAAATTCCGTGTTATTTTCTTTTTTTTGTCTTTCAGAGCCGTTTTAAGGTTTTTTGTAAATATTTTTAGTAAATTTGACTCTGCGATTTAATTAAAAAAAAAATAATTTAAAAATTTTGAACAGTTATTGGCATTTGAGTAACCGAATCTCGTGATTTTTCAACAATTTCAAACTGACCTAAAAATGTTTTGTTTTCTCTTGCATTTAAGAACATTTTAAAAGTGTCTTTTTTTCGAATCGAAAAACGTTATAATTTTTAGGCTTTTTGTTGTCAACTTCCAGTCAAAAACATGTTTTTTTTTAAATTTACCTATTTGAAAAATTTTAACTAGAAGCTTTTAAATAACTTTGGATTTCAACAAAATTTTGATTTTTTTCAAGCATTTTAAACCCGTTATTAGGATTTTTCGCCACTTTTTTCGTTCTTGTCAGCCTTTACAAGTGGTTTCAGTTCGTTGTTATTTTTAGATTACTTCCATATTTACTCCATATTTCTTCTTAATTACAAAATAGCTTTCCAACGTGATGATATTTTCTAGATTCTAGTTAGCATTTCCAAGACGGTCTGCGCAGAATTTACCAACAAATGTAAACAAAAAAAAATGAAAACGTTCCACGAGTTTTCACATTTTAGCCTAATTCTGTGATCATTTTCTTGCGATGATCATCAGTCATCTAAATGACT
The DNA here is from genome assembly GCF_029784155.1 of Uranotaenia lowii. NCBI lineage: Eukaryota > Metazoa > Arthropoda > Insecta > Diptera > Culicidae > Uranotaenia > Uranotaenia lowii. Next base: position 30,125,316 of record NC_073693.1, read on the forward strand.
TGAACTTCCAGTAAAAAAAAAACCATTCTGATCGAAAAAACTTTTATTCGATGAAGGTAATGAACTTGAAATTGTGTTTAATTTTCGATGTAAAATCAATTTTTCAATGTTTCGAAAATAAAATGACTGAGAAATTGTCTATTTTTCTTCTCTCTCTCTCTCTCTCCTATTTACAAAACCATCAATCCCAGCTCAATCGAAACCGATCGAATCGAAACGATCACATCGACGATTGACGCGAGGAAAAGCTGGTGATAATTCTTCGGTTTTCGGAAAATTGGATAATTAGCATGGGAAATCGGATGACCATCGTGTTCCGCAAAGCCATTGGATTGGGAATGAAGATGCAAAATACGATGCGGGTTGAAAAAGTAGGGAAACCAGAAAAAGAAAAACGAAAGCATTGGCTCTTATTTTCTCCCGATTTTTTTCTTTTGCTTCAGTCTTCGTCTTCTTGTTGGCTGATGGAAAAAAAGGTGAAAACGTGACAGCAGGCATATTTGAAAAGCAAATATTGGCATTATTATTTAGCCGGACCCGGGCGGTAATTTTGGGTATGTGCGGTAGCCAAGAAAAAAAAACTGGCAACTAATAAAAGTAAAAACTGGCGAAAGTGCATGCCAAATGGTGGCAACTGTGAATTTAGGCTTAATTTTTTTTCATATTTGAATAAGACCTGAAAATCTTTTAATTTATTATGAATCAATTTCGTAATAGGCAGAAGCTGGAACAATACTACGATCAACTTTATGATTAACACAACATAAAAAGACGGTTTATTTTAGCCATTTCAGTTCAATTTATTTAATAACTACAACAAACAACAAAAAACCAGCATAAACTGCTTATTAAAGATTACGTTTAGGAAAAAAATGACCTGTTAGGTGAAGTTTAAACCTAAAAGTAGGTCGGTCAATCATCTATGGAACGTATAAAGATGTGAAAATATATACCTAATAACTCGAGCGTTATTTTTCCTTTGCGAAACTCGATAAGCACTTCGAGAGAAGACAAGGGTTAAGACGAATGTTGGTAGGGAAACTAGCTGGCTCCCGCATGTAAAATAGTCATAATTATGACTATCATCTCTCGGATCTAGCAGGTCTAAGCTCAGATCGTCGAGGCGCAGAAAAACTTAAGCAGATGATTAATAAGATTGATATGAGTTATTTCAGGTTCAAAACTGTAATTGAAAAAAAGGTTTAGAAACAAATTGTTGTTGAATAACAAATGATTAAATTAAACCTTGGCTTGAGAACTAACTTAATTTAAAACTTATGAAATCCATAATAGTCTCAGGAAGAGTAAATAACAAAAATGGCGTAAATTGTGATTTCCCCCCTCTCTGCTTTATTTATCCAGCAGTTCTGAAATTGACAATCTCTTGGCATCTATTCACAAGTTTTCAAAATGATACTACCAAACGAAGAAATAAAATTTAAAATATTTATCAACAAGAATGTCGAATTAAGAATTTGAAACGATAAATTTCGTATTTCAAACTTCAAATTTACTCAAATTACCAATTTCAATACCAAAATTCGGATTCCTTTTAGTCAAGTTCAATTAGCTTAGCTGATTGACATCTCACATCCATTTTAAATAGTTGAATCTGAAATGCTCTATCTCAAAAATTGAAAAAAAAAAAACATTTTTCACGATCTCATGCGTGGCTCAGTAGAACAAGTTCTACATTACTAATAATCGTTGCAACTTCGTAATTTCCAAATTGAAATTTTTCTAACTTCAGGAATAATACAATTTTAGAATTTGAAAAAAAAAGGTTTAAATTTATTTAAGTTAAAAATTCCAAAACCGTATTCGTAAATATTTCAATCAACAATCTAAGCCTCAAAATAAAAAAACTCATTAAAAAAAACTCAAATTTTCTATGACGTAATAAATTCAATACTCGATAATTCGCTACTTCAAAACTTAGAAAATCACATACAAACTTGAAGACGAAATTTAAGAAAAAAATATGATATTTTTTGTCAAATTACCAAAACAAAACTCAAACAAAATCTTCAACTCGTAAGCAAAATTAGTTTTACCAAAACTACCTATCCATTTGGAGGAAATCTGAAGAGCAGATTTTAATTCGTGAATCAGGGAAAAGTCGGGTAAGACGGACATCCTAAGAAACAATCGCAATAGAAAATAACATATTGGACTTGGAACGCAGTAAATACAAAATGAATTTAAAATAATAAAAATTTGAAATTGTTTATAAGATAAAAATGTTTGCAACTTATTGTTGGTTTTTAAATAGCTGGATACTGGAATATCCTGTATGATCCCGTTTCATAAGAAATTTAAATACACTGCCGGCCAAAAGTTTCGGATCACCCACTAAAAACATGCAAATTATGATCGTTCATGCCTTAGCTGTCTTAGGACATATTGCAAATCTTCTGATCTCATTTGAAATATAATGAGCAATAGCTATTATTTCGGAGGAATTTTGCCCAGATATAATGTTTTACTTTTGTACCATAATCAAATCTAAAGTTAGAACATTAAAAAAAATCGCAATCAATATTCAAAAGCCGATCATCTCGGGATAGTGTGGACCAAATTTTAAAATTGGAGTTGCATTAGAAACATTATTAGTTACTTCTCAAAACACAATAAAAATCGTTTTGCAAAAAAATTAAGAATGTACTTTTAATTACTAAAATAGACACTTAAGTTATCGTCCAAAGTTTGGGATCACCCCTTAGTATGGTGTATCGGTTAGTTTGGGATTATTATTTTTAAAAACATGCAAATTTATCTCATTCACAACATCGTATTGCAGATCTGAAAGGTTCATTTGGAAGCATAGAAATTGTTGTTTTTTCATAAATTCATTCAAAAATTATATTGCAAAGTGATAACCATGAAAAATTCAGCATCATAAGTGTGAACTTTCAAAAAACAATTAATTTCAGATGAATTTTTTATGGTTATCACTTTAAAATATAATTTTTGAAAGAACTTATGAAAAAACAACAATTTCTAAGCTTCCAAATGAATCCTTCAGCAATACGATGTTGTATGAGAAAGATATGAATGATATAAATTTGCATGTTTTTAAAAGGATGATCACAAACTTTTGGCCGATAACTTAAGTGTCTATTTTATTAATTGAAAGTACATTCTTAAATTTTTGCACATATTTTATACAGGTATTTTGAGAAGCAAAGATTAAGGATCCTAATGCAATTCAAATTTTTAAATTTGGACCACCCTATCCCGAGATGATCGGTTTTGAATATTGATTGCGATTTTTTTAATGTTCTAACTTTATGTTGAGTTTAAGGTACAAAATTAAAACATTATATATGGACAAAATACCTCCGAAATAGCTATTGCTTATTATCATTCAAATGAGATCAGAAGATTTGCAATATGTCCTAAGACAGCTGAGATATGAACGATCAAAATTTGCATGTTTTTAAGTGGGTGATCCAAAACTTTTGGCCGGCAGTGTAAGTATAATCTTAATGTACTCTTTCTTTAAGTCAGCGTATGATAACTTCCAAATAAAAAAAAAACTTGAAGAATACAATTTAAAAAAAAAAACATGCCCAACCATGTGATTAAAAAAATTCAACGTTTGCTCTGGAGCGAGGATATAGAAATGATAGTTGAGTGAAATTATGTATGTCAAAAATTTAAAGTTTGACAAAATTTGCCAAAACGATTTTTTTGGACATGGACAAATGGACAAATATGATGAAAATGGCAAAACTTACAAAGCTGTCAAAACTTACAAAATTGTCAAAACGACAAAATTGACAAAATTTGCAATTTGAAAAAATTGAGCAATTTTACCGAAATTCACAAACATCACAAGATTGACAAGATTGACAGACTTGAAGAATTTGTAGACAGAAAGAAAATGCTAAAAAATTAGCATTGACAAAATAAACAAAATATTACAAAATTTTCCAAATTGGCAATAATTGATATGAATATTAATACTAAAAAAATACAGAAAAATTCACACAAATGGCCGAAACGATAAAATTGCCAAAATAACACAATTGGCAGAATTGATTAAATTGTTATCAATGCAAAATTGGCCTAATTAAGAAAAGTGGCAAATTGAAAAAATTGACAAAAATGACCAAATTTACCAAATTGCTATTTTTTACAAAAATTGACCAAATAAACAAATTGACAAAAATAGCCAAACTATCAATAAATTACATAAATCATGAAACTGACAAAGTGGCCAAATTGACCAAATTGGTCGAATCGACAAAATTGATAAAACTGACATAATTATGCAAATTGACAGAATTGCAAACATTGATTAATTAACAAAATTAAAAACTTTCAAAACATTCACAATATTGACAAAATGGATCCACAAAATTACAAATAAAACAAAACTAAAAAAAATTATTAAATTGAAAGAAAAAATTTAAAAATTGATTTTTGGAATTTTGTCAATCTAGTCAACTTTGTCACTTTCGTCCATCTCTTCCATTTTGTGCATTTTGAGATAAATTGACCAATTTGTCAATTTTGCAAATATTGTATATTTAGTCAGTTGTGTCATTTATATCAATTTGGTCACTATTGTCAATTTCATCAATTTAGTCAATTTTGTCAAAATTTTCAAAACTGTTAAATTTTACAACTTGGTCAATTATGTCATTTATGTCACTTTTGTCGATTTTGTAATTTTTTTCATTAATGTTATTTTTGTAAATTTTGTCAATTTTGTCCTTTGTTTCAATTTTGTCATTTTTTTTCATTTTGCCAATTTTGCAATTTTTTTCCTTTTTGTCAACACTGTCAATTTTGTCCATTTTATCAATTCTGTCAAATTTGCAAATTTTGTAAATATTGTCATTTTTGTCGTTTATGTTAATTTGAATCATTGTGTCAATGGGGTCCATTTTGTCATTATGTCTCTTTTGTAAATTTATATCATTTTTGTAAAATTTATCAGTTTTATGTAATTTGTTAATTTTATCAAAATTGTCAAATTTGTCAGTTTTATCTACTTTTTCAATTTTATTAATTTTGTCATACTAGTCAAATTTCAAAATTTAGTCAATTTTATAAAAATACGCCAAACTTGACAATCAAGCAAATTATGTAATTTGGTTATTTTTAACAATTTTGAAATTTTTGAAATTGTCATTTGTGTTTTTTTACTTTAGTTTTTTGTCATTTTAGTTATTTTTTTTCATTTTTATCACTTTTGTCATTTTTATCGTTTTTGTTATTTTCGTATTTTTTGTCAATTTTGTCACTGTTGTCAATTTCTTACTATTTTCAATATCATTTAATTTACTAGATGGAAAACAATTTAACATTTAGCAATTAAGAGAGTTATGCTTTGGATTTGAACATTATCAAAGAATAGGGTAGGGTGGTAAAAATCATGAAAACTAATTCCTAGATCGATCGACACAACATCATTTCAACTTCTCTCGTGCCGTTGAGATGGTGTGTATCTTCCGCGTTGCTTATGCCGTTTTCCCCTTCTCAATGCAATTTGTGCTTGCGAGCGGGGTTGCCAATTTTTTATTTATTTATTTTTTTTTTTTTTTTCAGAAATCAGGGACTGGCGAAATAAAAATCAGGCTACGTTACCAGTTCCTTACCCATTTTAGTAACATTCGCAAAAATCAGGTAAAATCAGGCATATTTTCAAAAATCAGGGAAATTCAATGGCTTATCAGGTTGTCAGGCTGAGCCTCGAAAAATCAGGCAAATCCTGAAAAATCAGGCGAATTGGCATTTCTACTTGTGAGTATAGCGTTGGGCGAAGGAAGGAAGTAGGCGTTGAGCAAAGGCAAACGCACGCGTTTCTTTTTTCGCTCGTAATAATTTTCGGAAATTTGTGTTTTTTGGTGATAAATACGAAAATGGTTTAAAAGGATCATAACCGAAATATGACGAAAAAAGGCTAGAGTTTAGTATAATCAGGAGCAGCTTGAAAGAGAATTGTTAGCGCTTCTCTGGTGTTTAATTTGTACTTTCTGGAGCTCTGCTGGGAACCGGGCCCCAACAATTATGAAGGAAACTCTGGTCGGAGTTTTACTTTTTAGTGTTGTGGTTGAAAATGAGAAAACAATTTTAATTTAAAAATTGACACGGGTGCTAGGAGTGAATAAAACAATTTGTGCTGTGTGGTTGGAAGAAGAATTTTAAACAGGATCTTGAAAGAACAGGTTTAGATCTTTTCATAGTCGGCTATCTTAACTATGGAACCTAGGCGACGTATGTGTTACAGCATACCTACTGTGATTTGGAAAAATGAAAACGCCTTGTGCTACGTAGGAAAGTGGGCTTGTTACAAGGAATCGCTTAAGAAAAAAGTTTCCAGTCCAAATCCATATTAGCTTTGAAAGGTAAAATATGTTTGATGTGGTTTGGGTGAAAATAATTCATACCATCAGTGAAGTGTTTTTTGCCGTTTCCCCCCACATGTGCTACTTTTTATGCTGCTGCACCGCAATTAATCTTGATTTTCAAATGGAAAATGTGTTATTTGAAAAACAACTAAGGGTTGAATATTGAAGCCCCGCAAAGCTAAGTATCCCTGAGAATTGTCATATATCCATTTTGAAAATTTGTTTAAGGTTCGTAGAAGATCAGTTACAAAAATGAAGTGGGAATTTTTCAATTGTGGTTCGAAGAAACTTGATTTTATTACTAAAAAATATTTACCTAAATATATGTTAAATGAAATGAAACTTTTTAAAGAACTTCTCGAGCTCTAAACAGACCTCGAAAGGTTTTGTGAAGTAATCATATTTTCTGTTTCTCTTTTTATTTTCAAGAGCGAGTGAAGGCGCTATATCCTTGGTCGATGACCAGAAATGATTGAACACAGAAATTTGCGAGTTATGGACTATTTTCTGAGTAGAAAAAAACTACATGAAATCGTGGATCTTTAAAGTTGTTGTTTGTTTTGTTTTGTAATGTTATTATACTAGACTGTTGTACGAGTAGGGGCAGTTTTACTCGGACGTAATAAGTTCTCAAAAAAGTAAATAAATTGGAATTAATAATAAAATGTTTGCATTTTTTTATCACAGTAGTAGGATTCATCCAAAAACTTGCGGTTTTTTCTCCCAATTTCCTCATGTTAAGTTAGGTCCATAAATGATCTCTTTGTTTGCATCAAGAAAAATCGCATCTGATAAATGCTGGAAACTAACATGCACATTACTATAAGTAAGTTGATCCATGAGCCAACATTCAAAATCATCCTGTGGAAGAAAAGTATTTGAAATGAACATTGTATTGTGATAAAAATCGATATTGAGTCGTCAAAATCGTTGAACTTTGACAGCTGCCAATGGAAAGCGAAACCCACCCAAACTTTCCACTCGGCACTCTGTTAAGTTATTTGAATCCGAATAAGAGCCACAGACTATTCCAGCCTAGTCATTTATCAAAAACACCTCTGCACAATGCATTGGAAAGCAATTGTGCTTTTGTTGTTAGTTTTCAAGACTCCAAGGGAGTGAGTGAGTGATATAAGCAAATGTACCCGTTCCTCGTTCATGGTCAGCAACAATCTTTGTGAACGAACCTCTTCGCAGTTGCTCAACAATTATAGATACCAGGTTGAGTGACACCATTCCACTTATTTAGCATCGATATCAACAAATCTGACCAATTGAAGTGGAAAAACATGACAGAACCCCTTAGCTAGATATGACAACTTTGATCAAATGTAGCAATAGTATCAGTCAGGTATTAGGAAGGAGACAAAAGAAAAGAAACAAGTTATGCAATGCAGAGACCCGCAGCAGCCTACTTTTCTTCTTTTCGGACCCCGCGAGTCGTCAATAATACCCATATGAAATACTCGAGCAATTTACCACGCACGATTGTCATCTCCGCGAGAGCTCCATTTATGTCAAAAAATGCATTGAAGAATCTAGAGCAGCAAACTTACCTTGTTGTAGGACCGCCGGGTCCTAAAAATGGGATGTGGGGCACCGCCGGGTGGCTGCAATGGGACAGCAGGTTCCGGAGTTACCGTTTGGACCGGCCTCGGTGGCTTGATCGTCAACTTCTTCAGGGTCGTCACCCGTTTGTCACACATCAACTGCACATCGTCGATCCGCTGCAGAACCTGTTGGTGGTGTGTATCGGTGACGAAAGAAATAAGAGAAGAAGAAAAATTAAGACATAATCAAAGTTTTCGCGTCAATTTCAATTAAGGCTGCGCGTTATGAACACATTAGCTCAGCGCAGCGCAGCGCATCAAATGTTATCAATTGGAGGCAATCTTTTAAGAGAAAAATCGATTTTCCACCAAAACACAACACACAATTCCATGGCCCAATCCCGATCAAACATCTCATTTGACGAATCATTAACTTTAAGAGAGCAAGCAGCACACAACAAAAGCGCGTGTGTTTAGCTATTATGAACAAACGAGGCCCGGGTGGAGGAAATTGGATTTTCACGAAAATCAACAACAAAACAACTCCATCGGGCGAGCTGATAAGAATCGAACGAAGCAGGCAAGGAGGCGTTGCATTGTGTTGGTGGAATCATAACAAAGTAACAAGCACAGCCACAGTAACAATAACAACAACAGAGGAGCAGCGTAGGCTTTGCTTGGGGCATCACAATTCCATCACCGCGCAGATGAAAGTGATAGTAGAGCAGAGCTGCTGCAGCAGAAGCGGCAACAACAAGTGATGCCTCGGGGCGAAAGCCATCACTCACAGTAGGCGATCTAATGACCCATACCGCGATTAGCGAGAGATGGGAAAATAGTGCGTGTTTTTGTTGGAGCCATCAGTTTGGAAATGAATTAAGAATTTGATCCCCCAAAGCGACAGCAAAGTGAAAAGAAAACAATTAACCTTAAATACTATGAATTTCGTGACTTTTACCAAGGGATTCAAATTAACTAATTTTCACGCGATTTAAGAAATGGACGCCACCTAAACTAATTATGGTTATTTTAAAACAGATGTTCTTTCGAAACTGAAGTTTCACATGTTCTAATTAGAGTATTTACTGCACGTAGGCCGACTTAAACTTGTACTACCTACAATTCCAGAAACAGTTTTGTCCATTTTAAACGTTAATGTGTTTGGAGTCATATCGGATTGATGATAATATATTTTATCTAAGAAGATGATAGAATAAAAAACTGACTGAGTCATTCGGCCGGTAGTTTCCAGTCAAAAGGCCGGTTGGCCGATTGGATCCTAAGGCTAGTTCGGATGGACAAAAAGACTGGAGATAGTAAGACCGAAATGTCGTCAGCCGAAATAGATATTAGAACGAACTAAAGGGAATGGTCTACAATTTTCATTCAATCATTTGAATCTAGACTGCTTTGGAAGTTCACAATCGAATAACTTTTTTTTGCTGCCAAATGAAAACTTATAAGTTTCAGGTTGCTATGAAAGTCAGTAAACAAAACATTCAGACCGGTCCGCATAACAGTCAAATGAAAGAAATTTTTTTCGATTGAAAATCATCGCTTTCATTTTCATGTCATGCTGAAACTCTTCAAATTAGTAGATTTAGTCTAAAAATACAAATTATTGATAGAACTTTTTTTAAAGAATCAAGCTATAAATATTGAAAAAAAATTTTGTTTAATATTAGAATTTTTTGTTGCTTTTAAATCGATTCCTCTTACTTGAATAAAAAAATTTAATATTAATATTAAATGAATTTAGAGCTCTTGGCTTAATTCCCTATTAAAATAAATTAAAATAAATTAAAAATTGGAGACACTGCTAAAGGGTGTTGGGATCAAAAAGTGGTCAACTTAAATTCGACGCATTTTTTCTAAACGTTCATATAAAAAACCTGAACACCTCTCATTTTGTAGGTGTATGTGTGTAGAATTATGCTGCTGTTTGGATTTTGATAACTAAAAATCAAAATGGCGTCAGAGAAGAGCTACGAATCGAAATTTTGTACTCGTAGTCGTGAAAATCCAAACTGCACGCAAGCAGAAATAGTAAAATCGTTGAGTGTAGTCAAATCAATCGTCACTAAAGTAATTATAAGTCATCAGGGCACGTTTATCGACAAATAGGAAGCCTGGATCTGAGAGAAATCGAAAGTCGGGATCCGCACTGACAAACACAAGAGTGGCAGCGCCTCTCCGTTTGAGATGTCGCAATTAAGATGGGAATATCATTTTTTTTTTAAATATCGGCTACAACCGTGCATGAAGCTTAAACCCCCGATTTAATACACTTGACATAACCTTTCTTACAGTCTGTTACTGTTATGTGGATACATATTATACAAAATCATAAACAAATAATAGTTTTCTTAATTCTGAATCATGAAATTATGTTTAAAGAATTTTTAACGCAATAAATCCTAAACTATTTGAAAAAATAAAAATTCAAAATTGTAAATAGATTAAAAATATTTGAAAATTATCATAGTTTTCAAATAAATAAATTTATTTGTTTACAATTGGTGATTTTTAAATTACTGGATCGTGGAATATCCTCTATGATCCCATTTCTATGAATTTCTTTGTATAAGTATAATCTCAATTTTTCTTGTTGGAGATACAGCATATGGTGACTAAAAAATAAAAATTAAAAAATACAATTCAAAAAGACACCCCACTATGTGTTTCAAATAATTTAAAGTTTGTCCGGATTGACATCTGAAGTGAACAAAACAAGTATTTTTGGGTATTAGTTGGAAACATAACAATCGTTGGAGTAAAATAAGATGCAATATTCGATCGAATTAACTATCTAATTTTGATAATTACGACAATGTTGAAAATTTTATCAATAATTTATAATTTCAATTTCGTCGTTTTTGTCAACTTAGTTAAGTTTTCAATTTTTATATTTTTGCAAGTTTAGTTGTTATGGGCAATTTTGTTATTTTTATTTCAATTTTATCACTTTTGAAAATTGCATGATTTTTTTGTTAAAATTGATAGATTTGAGCAGAGTTCCGAAAATCATTCAAAACAAACACTCAGGATGCGTTTCCTGTTGGAAACATTCTGATTGTATAATGGGAATGGCCTCTCGCAACTGCTTCGCCTGGCTGGTATGCAATCTCGATCAGCGCACCTATCAGCTATGCAAACCGAGTCGCATAATTCAGAATCATCGGTTTAGCAAACATCGCATATCGGAGATGAGTGAGATACAAACTGATCCATTCTGAATGTAGCTCACTCAGTATCTGCCTGAATTATATGAAATTCAAAATTATTTTTTGCAGGACGAGAAAAATCAAACAGTTGTGCGGGACACCATAAATTCTCAGTAGTTTTAACGTGACGGACGACAGTTTAATAAGAGAACTTGTAAAAATTGAAAAACACGGCGAAAGTGAACATCTTTCCCTCACAAACACAACTACAATTTGATTTTGATCATACTGATGGTAAAAAACGTTATAACAACAAATAAATTTATTTATTTGCTATATATCAAATCAAACAAAATACGCTAATGATCGGCTTCATGTATCACTCACTCACTTCCTGATCCATTCACTCCTGATCGAAGACCAGCAAGATTCGCCATATGCATTGCGCATTGGTGAGATTCCAATTTGATGATGGTGCTGCACTGTTTTGACAGCAAGCATCGTGCGAGGTGATCTGTATTTTAGCGATGAATTGAACGATCGATGATCGGGTAGGTCCAGTAGCAATCAATAACGAAACCCGACCGCTGTACGTTCAGCTGCGAAGTGCAATCAGAAACATTCATTGAAAATGAGTGATTTTCGGAACACTGGATATGAGAAAATTTGAAACAAAACAACAAAAATTGACAAAACTGACCGAAAATCGAAAAATTTACAAAATTGACAAAAAAGATAAAAAAAAATTACAAAATTAACATAAATTGATTAGAGGCGAACCAGCCTGTAGCTGAAAACCTCTCAAATAAAGACAAAAAAAAAACATAAATTGACCACATTTAAAAAACTGATAAAATTTACTAAAATAACAAAAAGGACAAAATACATAAAATTGTTAAAAATAATCAAATTTAAAAAATTTGAAAAAATAACTTAAATGACAATTGTCAAAATTAACAAAATTGACCGCATTGATAAAATTGCCTAATTTGAGTAAAACTACAAAATAAACAAAATTGACAAAATAGTCAAAATTGATGAAACTGACAAAATAAACATAATTGAGAGTAAATTTTGTCGTTATTGACATTTTGGCCGTTTAAGTCTTTTTCGTCATTTTTGTTAATTTTGCCAGCCTTGTTATTTTTGTAAATTTAGTCAATTTTTAAAATTTTTGACAATTTTTATTATCAATTTTGTAATTTTCGTCAAATTTTGTCAATTTTGTCATTTTTTTTTTAAATTTGTTAATTTTGTCAGTGTTGTCAATTGAGCCAAATTTGTAAATTTTATCATTTTTGTCATTATTGGTTATTTTTTTCAATTTGTCAATTATGTCAGTATTGTCATTTTTACCGGTGAAATCAATTCTTCTGTATTTTTTTACTGTCAATTTAGTCAAATTCATCATTTAAGTCGATTTTATCATTTTTGAGAATTTTGTTAATTTAGTCGATTTGATGATTTTTTAAGTTTTAAGAATTTTTTGACAAACTTCTGTCAATCTGTCTTTTTATATGAAAAATTCATATAATTTTCATCATTTAAAATTTTTATTATCAATTTTGTAATTTTCGTCAAATTTTGTCAATTTTGTCATTTTTTTTTTTAATTTTTCAATTTTGTCAGTGTTGTCAATTGTGCCAAATTTGTAAATTTTATCATTTTTGTCATTATTGTTTTTTTTTTTTTCAATTTGTCCATTATGTCAGTATTGTCATTTTTAACGGTGAAATTAATTCTTTTGTATTTTTTAGTCGATTTTATCAATTTTGAGAATTTTGTTAATTTAGTCGATTTAGTTAATTTAGTCGATTTTGTGGATTTTTTAAGTTTTAAGGATTTGGTATTTTTTGACAAACTCCTGTCAATCTATCAATTTTTATGAAAAAATCATATCAAACATTATCAAACAATGCTCGATTTGATATGCCAGAAGAATCTGTTACGATCTCTCAAACAGCAAGAAGAATCAATGTTTAGTTCTTCTTCTAGAATTTCTAACATTTTTTGAAAAAAATATTGATAGCTCCTAAGCGGTACTCAATGTACCAATGTACTCAATGTTTCCAAAATTGTTTTTTTTCTTGCCATTACATTGTAAACACGCCTGTTAACCAAAGCAACAAATTTGAAGGTTTTGTTCGGAATAAACGGAGTGTTTGAGCTGTTTATTGTACTGGAAAAAGATTTAAAAATATTTAGATTTTCATATAATTATTTATTCAAGTTTCGTATTCCATTTATGAAAATGCACTTATGAAATGTGTGCTCTTATGTGAGAACTGTTTGCATATTTTTCCTAAATTTTTGTAAAATAACTCAATGTTTTTTCGTCGGTGTGTCTTGCATGCACCTTCTTCTCATGACAAAATTTTACCCGAAATTTTTTTAAAAAAATAACATGAGGAGCTCATTCCCTTTTAATTATATGCTTCCTCCCAAAAGCTTCCCAAATGCTCTAAACTCTACTATGGAGGTGGCGTGTCTGTTTGTTTATTATCTCCCATATTGGCTTCAGCAAGAAACAGTTCGAATTGACCGTCATCGTTTTTTGCTAAACAGACGTCTACACCAACAAGAACAAGATTTATCGATGCGAACGAAAAGCTTGCTTCGCGCAACGTAAGGTTTGAAGAGAAGAAGATAAAAGGGAACGAAAAAACTAGCCTTAGAGCCTAAAGCTGGAGACGAATGAGAAGCATTCGTCTGGTTTGTTTGAATTTGCTTCCATGAATGAAATTCTCTCCAGTCGTTCGTGCTCAGGAAAAAGCTTCCTGAGCACGAACGGCATGTGCGAAGATGAGATGGTGTGCATCGTCGTTTTCCCCTTTTCAGACCAATCTGTGCTTACGATTATGACGTTGGGCGAAGAATGAGACCAACCATCGCTATCGTAGCATACGATATGAGAATCAAGTTCCAATGTTTAGTGACCTAACTTTGAGGTAGTACCCCTTGATGCACTCATCATCATAAACTATGGGGGATGAATAAACCAATTGGTTTAAAATCCAAAAAAAAAAAAAAAAAAAAAAATCATCATAAACTGTCCAAAATGGGGCTTCAGCTCCATTTGTTAAAAAACCGGTTCATTTGAAAGCTGAACTGGGAATTGAAATAAACTTAAATTTAGTAATTAGCAATATTCTTGCCTTATTTGGTCAATTTTGAATTTTGGTCATTATAGTCATGTTAGTCATCTTGTCGAAGGCGCCACCCACTTTTACGCATGGGAAATTTTATACCATAAATATGAATACGAAAAATATTTTGATCATCTTGATAAGTGATTGCTGGATGATGCTGACAAGCAGCGTTGCCAGATCTATGGATTTCTCGGTAGATCCACGGGTTTTAAGCACTTCTGCGGATTTACGGTCGATGCTCGAAATCTGCGGGTTTTCAGAATTTCCTACGGATTTTCTACGGATTATCGAGAAAATTATAAGTTTTCTGCGGATAAACGAAAATACTACTTGACAACCAAAAAAAGGTCATCCAGTTTCATTTTGCAAAATCAGTACATTTTCTTTTTTCGGTTTTTGGAGTAATCATTTGTATGACATTTACTATAGAAAGAAAATTTTAAACTATTTTTTCCCCATTCTGTTTACATTGTAGACGATTAAAAAAAATCATTTTTTAAGATAAAAATCGTTTCAATTGTGCAGTCCAGTATCACAAAAACGTCAAGAACAAAGGGTACAAAAAATCACACTAATGCACACACTTTCCTGAAGAAACATGACTTTGCCCAATCGAAAAGTATTGGCTTAAAAATTGTCGTTCAACAATAAAAAAAAATAAAAGAAAATTTAATTTAAAAACACAAATATTCAAAAAAAACAAATTTGCTTGTTAATCGAAGTTCGACAGTAGTCAAATTTATATAGGCCAAAATTAAATGGGCAAAATCAACTGAGTTTCGGTGTGAAAATCAATCAATTGATTTAAATCTTAAAAATTGCCGAAATTGTCAGAACTGTAAAAATGGTTCATATAGAAGTTATCCAGTATTTTTATTTTTGCGGAAAAGGTCAAAGACGAAAATTTGACCGAAAACTCGAATCAACTGACATCGGGGCGCCCGGATGATACCAACCGAAAGAGCCCAGTTCGAGCCCGCATCTACTATTGGCGAGATTATATCATCCGCTTTTGATTCGAGACCCGGACCAGGCCTAAGCACATCATCCGTCTTTAATGACCGGGCAGGAGGAGCTGCAGCATGAGCAGCAAAAATAGAGAAAAAAAACTGGAGCCACGCGCTTTGCTCGATGGACGAAATATAATTGCTTGATGGCTTCTTCGTCATTATCATTTGGGCCTAGCCTGGCCCCCCCGAAGTTG
The DNA here is from genome assembly GCF_029784155.1 of Uranotaenia lowii. Lineage (NCBI taxonomy): Eukaryota > Metazoa > Arthropoda > Insecta > Diptera > Culicidae > Uranotaenia > Uranotaenia lowii. The sequence continues at coordinate 30,140,745 of NC_073693.1, forward strand.
GTCACTATGCTACCGAACCAAATGCAGTTCAACGAATAGGATGATGCTACACCAGCCATCATCTTTATCTTTCTTTCTTTTGGGTTATTTTTGTTTTATGTTTGAGGTTATGTAACGTGACCTGAGATCTTCTGCCGACTGGACCGAATCACTTCCTCGTATCGCGTCACACCATGACGATTCGACCGGTCTTCGTAGTCGTTAACTGATGACCCGCAAAATTTCCATCGGAAGGAGGTTAGAAGAGTGTATAACAGCTAATCGTGTTGGGTATGGTTTCGGTGATTTTTTTTTTTGCATTTTTAAAGGTAAGAAATGGGTTTTAAGCCCTTTAGGAAGCATCAGGAGGGCAAAACTGACGTGATCCGTAGCAATCGTATTACGGCATTGGGTCATTCGGGCATTGGGTGATGAGACCAAATTCAAAAAATGTTCGGCAAACTCAGAAACCTAATACATTTTAGTAAGTCAATGGTTCAATCTCTAAATCAAAAATCAACTGGTCAAACAGTAAATGTTTTAAGCAACTTACCATCTATCACGAGATGAATAAAATGAGAAACTCGTGGAACAATTTTCTGTTGCATAATTTTTCAAAACACATGTCTGACGTCGTCTCCACTTTCAGATTGCTATGAGCGAAAATAAAATTCTCAACGCCTACTATCATTGAACGGTGGCCGCCAGCTATCCAAGTGATCATAAACCAGCCTGCTACTGTCTGCCTGTCTATCTGTCTATGGTGTTGGACCTAGCATAATTCGTACCAGATATTGTCCCATTCGCGAGGGTCTTCAAACACTTTCACTGACTGACTGTGGTACAGCGAAGGCATGAGATACGAGCATACCCAGTCTTAAGACACAAGCTGCAGCAGTGATTGCACTCCCGGTGCAATAAATTGTGAGATGATCCACCATGCCGTAATCGTCATATGTATATAATAATATCTAATCCCCCGTGTGTCGAGGTTTCATTTATTTACAAATATGTTGTTTGTAGGCAACTGAGGCAAACCACAACGCTAGGTGACGCGAACGGAGAAACCTGCATACCCAGCATCCTCCATAACATAACCTGTAAATTACTGCACCGATATCGTGTGTGTACATTACTACACGACAAAACTATAATAGTCGGGTGATGCACCCTCTATTATGCATTTTATCATGGTGGCAAATATGACGAATTACCTACAGTTGTTTTTTCTCCGTTTTTCGCGCGAGGGTGGTCTTTCTCCTTCCCACTAGAAGCCAGATAAAATATTATGATAGAGGAGTTCGGGCAAAAGGTTTCCCGCCTACTAATAACAAAACACTCCAATCCATCCCGAGGTACAGGAAATTCGTTGTATGACATATACCTTGCTTCAACCTACTGAAGCCGTTGTGGTCATCTTCAGAAAATTACCAACTACCCAGAGTCTAGTAACAAGGAAAAAAACCCACCATCCCAGGGCTTATTATTCATATCTAAACAGCTAAATTACATGGAACGATGACAAGAGTTGAATCATAGCGGTTGTGCCGGAAATCGTTCCAACAAGATGTGATACTTATTGGTTGGGTTTGTTGAGACCGATGGCCCTCCTCCCGGGAGCTAGTTTGTGGTTCAGGAAATCGATTCCGAGGAGTCGTTGTCTTCGGCAATCGTGAGGGGTGCCGATTTCATGGTTTCCAAGGTGATTTGCAAATGATATTTACTCTCACGCATTGTTATGCAATCGTTAAATGGCTTCTGAATTTGACAGGTTTGATTGAACAGCAGAAAAATTAGGCGCATATTAATGTTCAAATAATTTAAAAATTATCATTACGATAAAAAAAAAGTTTTTTATCCGAACCAGGTAAAAATCTTCTGGTCTTGTGAAATTTTATGGATAAGTAGGGGAGATAAGAGCATAACGAGCACCCGGGCACATTAAGCACTTATCTTTTCTACGAAAGAACGAATTTCTCAAATAAATTTTCACGAGGGACAGTTTTGTAGTTCCTATAGTATTAATTTTTCAGCAAAAAAGAAACCTGCTTATAATCTTTATAGAAATACTTGAAATATGTATTTGGTTTCATCGAAGACTACATTTCGATGGATTTCAATAGATCGACTCGACCCGTTCCAAAGCCTGAACCCGTTGTTTGCATAGCCCACGAAAACAAGTCGTTTGAATTTTGGATCGAGCTTTTACCGCTTTTCCTTCGGAATCTTTTCGTACGCTGGGCAACCGAAAATCCGAAGATTACTCAGCCTGGGTTCCAACAGAGCCAGAATCACCATTTAAGCGGTTAGCCAATGTACCAGAACAACAAAACACTGTCGAGCGGTTAGCCGAAGTGTCATCGCCCGAACCCACATCCAAACGGTTAGCCGATGTGCCTGTTGATCCCATTTAAACTGTGAGCAACAGTGCGATTGAGGATGAACCCGGCGAAAGCGACTATGAGAGCAGTGTGGATTTCCCAGACGATGGGGACGATGATGATGTACAAAATTCCGTCGATCCAGAACCGGCGCTGAGACGAAGTCAGCGAACTTGAGGAGTTACTCAACGGTACGTGGCCAACTTAGTCGCTGTTATTGACGAGGAGCTACCTCAAAAAATCTACGAATTGAAGCGCCGAGACGACTGGGAATCCTGGAAGACCGCCATTGATGAGGAGATGGATGCTTTAGAAGAAAACAAGACTTGAGAAGCGGTCAGCTTACCCCCAAGTCATAGAAAACTCATTCTATCGAAGTGGGTCATCATAAAGGATGACGGTCTCTACAAGGCACGATTGGTTGCAAAAGGGTGCTCTCAGAGACCAGGACTGGACTACTGTTCATCAGATGGACGTCAAAACTGCATTTCTTAACAGAAATTAAGAATAGGTTATCTTCATGCAGTTGCCAAATGACGACATCGGCAATTCGAAGGTGGTTCGGCTGCAGAAAAGCCTGTACGGCTTGAAACAAGCGGGTCGTGCTTGGAATCAGCGATTCGACGACGAGATACGAAAACTTGGTTTCGTTCCGTTGAAAAGTGACTGCTGCGTTTACCGATCCTGCAAGCGAGGACTCATTCTCATCCTGGACGTGGATGACATCCTAATTTCCGGCAAAGATTTATCAGAGGTTATCTGGATAAAAACCGAGCTTGGAAGGTTATTCCAAATGAAGGATCGGCTGGAGGTCAAGACTTTCTTGGGAATGACCATCAAGCGAGACTTCAGCAAGGGCATCATCGAGATTTCGCAATCAGGATACGTCGAGAAGGTTTTGCAGCGATTTGGTATGGCCGATTGTAAACTCGTAGGCACCCCACTTGACACCAACGTTCGGTGGACGAAGCTGGACGATGGCGAGGTCATCACCGAGCAGCCGTTCAAGGAATTGATCGGTTGTCTCCAATATCTGGCGACATCTTCGAGGCCAGATATCTGTGCAGCGGTTAGCGCACTGAGCAAATACCAGGCCAACCCGGCGGATAGGCACTGGCAAGGCCTGAAGCGTGTTCTGCGATACCTTCGAGGTACGACCGATACGGCGTTGGTATACCGCAGAAACGCGAAACCGGAAATACTCATCGGATATGCAGACGCAGATTTCGCTAACGATTCCGATGATCGAAGATCTGTATCGGGCTATGCATACATGATCTTCGGGAATTGGATTTCGTGGTCAACGAAACGTCAGCAGACGGTCAGTCTCTCATCGACCGAAGCTGAGATTGGAGCGCTGTGCCATGCGGTGAAGGAAGGTTTGTGGCTTACAAACTTCTTGGATGAATTGGGTGTGGTTAGCACTCCTTTCAGATTGATGAAGGACAACATCCCATGCATCCAGTACCTACAGGAGGCGAGGACTCATCAGCGGATGAAACACTTGGATGTCAAGTACGCGTTCATCAGAGGGATCATAAGAAGCGGTCAGCTTTCTTTGCGACATATCTCAACTGAGGATCAGCCAGCTTATGCGTTCACGAAGGCGTTACCGAGGGCGAGGCATGCGAAGCTGTTCAGCACTCTCAATTTGCGAATTGAGGGAAGGTGTTGATACTTACGGTTTTCCGGACTCGATATTTCGCGGCCACATTGTAACAAAACTAAAACCAATTGTTTTGGTTTCGTTCTCTTTAGTCAATTCGCATATTGAGAACAGTAGCGGTTGACAGTTAATGATGGTCAATGATGATAACAACAATATAAATGATGTCATCAAGCACGCTAAACTCAGCCAACACAGCTTGTGGTTATGATTTACCCTGCAGTGTTGGCAGTTTATTCTGGGTGGTTAGCCCAGAATATGATAGTATATAAGGAATGATTCAGAGTTGGTTCGAGAGGGGTACTCTCAAGTATTTAACTTGCGGTTAGCAAGTGGAGCAGTCAGAAGCCAGAAGACCACCAAGAAGAGAGCCACCAGCCTGCGCCGAGACGACCATGCTCAGGGGGACTAGCCAGAGAACCACCAGCCAGCAAGATGTACCAGTAGACTGAGTCGATTTGGGATCATTTTTGAATTTCACAAACCCTGGGGTCTTAAAAGCTTCGTTTTGGTCCAAAACTCATCCATGATTTTTTGCAGAATTTGTAAGTAATGTTTACATGAGTAAATTTGAACTTTTAGGTTTGTATGGGAAAATGGAATATTTTGTTCTGAAAAAACAACATCATTTTTGTTTCTTTTGTGGAACCGAGCTTGCTAATGATTTTTATGCCAATTTATAAATTCCTTCAAGGAAATTTTCCGCTGAACAACTTTGTCCAATATCACAACTTCGTATCTTTGTAGACAAAAAAGTTATCAGCTGTTTAACAGGTGTATGTCATTTGGCATTGATAAACCATGAATTCAATTGACACCACTGCTTGTGCCCCACGAAGTATGGCATGAAAAGTGGTCTTGCAATACTTTGCTAGGCACCCAGCAGTGGTGTCAATTGAATTTCTTGTTTATCAATGCCAAATGACATACTCCTGTTAGAGAGCTGCTAACTTTTTTGTTTAAAAAGATACGAAGTTATGATATTCGACAAAGTTGTTCAGCGGAAAATTTCCTGTAAGAAATTTATAAATTGGAACAAAAACCATCAGCAGGCTCGGTTCCACAGAAGAAACCAAAATGATGTTGATTTTTTAGTACAAAATATTTAATTTTCCCATACCAACCTAAATGTTCAAATTTACTCATGTAAACGTTACTTAAAAATTCTGCAAAAAATCATGGATGAGTTTTGGACCAAAACAAAGCTTTTAAGACCCCAGGGTTTGAGAAATTCAAAAATGACCCCAAATCGACTCAGTCTAATGTACCAGGCCAGCCAGGAGGTGCCGCCAGTGGTCAAGCGCGGGAAGGTTCGCGCATCGAGAGGGTTACTCTCGATGCCGTCATTAGCCACGCTGCGGTTAGCATGCGTGAACTGACGTCCGACGGCCGGGAGGAGTCTCTGGATCCGCAACCGGGCAGCACTAAGGTTCGAAGGTCCACCGCGAGAAACACCCTGGAGGAGTTGGTTGGAGCTGCTAGCCGAGAGGGTTACTCTCGTGCTCTGGTTGTGCGCTGCTGTTAGCATGCTCGAGCACAGCTGGAAGCAACTCCTGGAGGATGTGGTTTGAGCTATGGTTAGTTGCCAGCGACTTTAACCATCCCATGCTGCTGAATCATCGAGAAACGGAGTTGATGGCCAAGTCAGGTTGTTTATCTGGTGTTACCAGAAAGCCTGCTAGAAGTTCTCATCGCACGCAAGCTGAGGTTATCAGCCATCAGAATCAACGTAAGGTTCGATTTGCCATCGATTCTGGTGCCACTCAACACATGGTGCGAGATCAGAGCCTGTTGGTTGATGTCAAGACTCTGGCAGCGCCATATGTCATCAACACAGCTTAGACTGGCGAATGTTTGAGAGCCAAGCGAACTGGAACAATGCAGCTGAGCAGTGTAATTGGAAAGTCCATTGTTCCAATTATACTGTACAATGTACTTGTGATTCCAGAGCTCGACGAAAACCTTCTTTCGGTCAAAAAGTGCACTGAGAACGGGAAAAGGGTTACTTTTCTCGGAAAGCAAGTCCAGTTTGAGTATTCAGTGGAGGTCTTTGCCCAAGGAAAACTCCTGAACGATTTATACTGCTTGGATTTGTTTTGGAGCCCTAAAATCAGGCGGAAAGCCTATCTTGGAAGTCAGCCGGCAGTTAAACAATGGCCTATGCGACTCGGACATCTTGGCGTTTGAGCGTTGCAGCGAATGGTCGGTGACAATATGGTAGAGGGTATCTGCCATATTCCAGCCAAGGTGGAAAAACAAGCTGTCTGCGAAAGCTGCATGGCAGGTAGACAAGCAGCCAACAGTTTTCAAACCGTCGAGCTGCCTAGGTCGGGTAGACCATTAGAGCTTGTGCCCTCGGACGTGAGTGGGTATATGGAGGTGCCACCGTTTGACGGATTCCATTATTTCGTCACGTTCATTGGCGACTACACCCACTTCATGACCGTCTATCTGCTCAAGCACAAGAGAAAGGTGTTCGAGTGCTTCAAGCAGTTCGAAGCTATGGCAACTGCACACTTCGGTCAGAAGCTGTGCAAGCTGCGATGCGACAACGGGCGTGAATACGTTAGTAACTAATTTCAAAGACATTGTTCTGAGAAAGGAGTTCAGATGATATTCACGGTCCCGTATACTCCGTAGCAGAATGGCGCAGTGGAAGCGTTATGGGCCCCTAACCTGTTGAATTCAATGATTTAGCAACAGTGGTTTTGGTTTGGAAATGAGATACCATTTATTCATTTCTGTTCGTCAAGTCCTTACAACCTAACTTAGACCTATAGCGATAACAATCTTGTCGCTTAACCAAGGCTTTTCCCAACTCTGAATCATTCCTTACATACTATCATATTCTGGGCTAACTACCCAGAATAAACTGCCAACACTGCTGGGTGACTCATAACCACAAGCTGTGTTGGCTAAGTTTAGCGTGTATGATGACAACATTTATATTGTTGTTATCATCATTGACCATCATTAAGCCTAGTCCACACTAGGCAACATGAACTGCGATTTTTGTTATGTTATGATTTTGTTTGTTATGATTTTGTTGTCTGTTGTTGTTGTTGGAAACCTGAGACGGTCTCAGTGTCTCCCGAAGAAAATGGGAGACGCTGAGACCGTCTCGAGACGAACCGTCTCCTAGTGTGGACTAGGCTTTAACTGTCAACCGCTATTGTTCTCAATATGCGAATTGACTAAAGAGAACGAAACCAAAACAATCGGTTTTGGTTTTGTTCCAATGTGGCCGAGAAATATCGAGTCCGGAAAACCGTAAATATCAACAAAAAACAACAAGGTTCTCAAGTGCCGAAAATATTATAATTTTTGAGCACCGGAAAATAAGCTCTTTTCAGGTATCCTGGAGCATTGGAGGCACTGAGCAGGTGAGCTGAAAATTT